>NW_006781860.1:315061-330333 GCF_000442215.2 Lipotes vexillifer | reverse complement strand
TAAAAAAAAAAAAAAAAAAAGAAAATATGTATCAAGGTCAGTTGTGAGAAATTGTTGCAACTGCTTTATAACATTGGGAGGATTTTAAGAAGAAAGTTCAGGATGTGAAATCATGTAATCAGTTCTGAAAATAGACTCCAAGCGTATTCTCTAGCAGCTGTGCCAAGTGTCGGATTTGGGATCAATAAGCATGAATGGCTGAAAACAAGAGTTTTACAAATAAAAATAATGTCAAATTTCCCCTCCTCTTGTGTTGCTTGCAGTGGTGTTCTTGTGCCAGGAGGCTTCGGAATCAGAGGAACGTTGGGAAAACTCCAGGCGATTTCTTGGGCACGGTCAAGGAAGATTCCTTTTCTGGGTAAAACTGATGTTTATGAATCCTAACTATGAGTTTTTTAGATTTTTGACACCTAGTAGGGTAACACGTAATAGAGTTTGTTAATGTGAAAAGTGTGATCTTGAATTTGAATATTCAGGTGCCAAATTGTTTGCTACAGGGTCTGGAAACTATATTCTGCAAGCCTTACCTGGTTTGCAGTGTTTTTGTAAATAAAGTTTTATTGGAACACAGCCATACCAGTTGTTTTACATATTGTCTGTGGATGTTTTTGCGATACAGTAGCAGAGTTTGAGACCCTACAGCCTGCAAGGCCTAAAATCTCTACTCTCTGGCCCTTGACCAAAAACATTTGCCAGCCCAGGAGAACTTACCGCTGTTCTGGTTGTGTAGCAAGAGGCTGGGAGGAACTTCTGTTCATACCTGCCCTTCTCCGATTCCACCTTTCACCACTTCGAGCAAACATCTCAACAGAATGCCACAATGTTACTTCTCATCAGAAAAAAAAGCTTAAATTGAAATTTATATGCTCCTTCTAGAAAAGATAATACAGAAAGACCGTCCAACGTTACAGGGACAGCTCTGTTAAGATTTAGTAGAGCTGGGTCTTTTCAATGTGTTTGTTCAAATTGCAAAGCATGGCTTCTGGAGCAATGAAACCAGATGAAATGGAAGACTGATGGGATAAAGGCAGCCCTGCAGCTGGGGATTCAGGCGGAAGAGGGAGTGGGGAGAGGCCGTGTTTCATGCTGTGCTTGCATGGGCTGGTGGGTTTATGAACTGAGTGGACCAGCTTCGGTACTCTTTACTTCATATCAGCAGACTGTTCATTTTCCCCCTTGCCTGTTCTATTGATTAGCTTCCTAGACGCTCTCCACTTGGGATCCATTTTCAAAAGAGAAGCCAGGAGTAGTTACCTTGATACCTTGCTTTGTTTTATCCATCTAAGCTCATCTGGGCCACTGTTTTCTTTTGGAGTAATCTTGTTTAGTTTCTGTCTAAACGTGGTTAGCGTTCTTCAGATAATTTTCACTGTGTAGAATAGTTTGCAGCTCTTTAAATTTCTCTTTAACACACTGTCTCTTTATGTCCTAGCCTTATGGAACTTACTAAAGTGCCCCCAAAGCACTCAGCTGTTTCACACTTATTGACTTTTGTTCTGGCGTGCCCGGTATATTGATTGCTCTCTCCTTTGAGCCCCTGTGTACATTGAATATATCTATAAAAGCATCTGGAATGGTCCTTGGCATTTGTTTATTGGAGAGGATCGATGGGCCGCAGTGAATGTGGAGATCGGCGAGGGGCACATCCCTGTGGCAACAGGCCTGGGCCTACGCAGCTCCCCTTTTCTCCTTACGGAGCTCTCTCTTCAGTTCCATTTGGCCTCTCCGTCGTGCTCCAGCCTGCGGTGGAGGTACCAGCTCCCCCAGCTGCTGCTGTTTCCCTGCAGTGAGGTTTAGGGCTGTTCTGGGCTCAGCAGCTGGGCACAGACCTCCCACTCCCCTGCCCGCCTGTAGGTGCTCCTTGGATCCCAGCCTGCTGGCCAGCCGGGGGCTGCCGGCAAGCAGAGCCCGCATTTAAGGCCGTGAATCTACCTTGAGAAGAGGGGGTGTGAAGTCCCAGCCCACGGAGGCTCCCTCTTGAATTGAGGTGTTGTTAGACATTCTCTGAAGGAGTCGGGCGCTTTGGGGCAGCCCTGCAGCCCACAAGTGTGCCTCGATCTAGAGACACATTTGCAGGGAGGCAGATTTGCCTTTTGGACCTTGCCTTCTCCTTTCCTGCCCTTTTCTGACCTCGCATTTATTCCTCCTCGAGTTTGGGCGGTCCAACCCTGTCCCTGCCCCTGCCACACATGTTCTGAGGGCAGAGGCTACAGCAGCAAACTTTCTTTTTTGTAGCCTACATTCTAGATGGAGGAGATAGACAGCAAATAAATGAACAGAAAATACGAAGCAGTACAAAATAACGTTCATTTGCTTTATATATGTGCTTTTTAAAATAGGAGTTTGCCTTGGGATGCAACTGGCAGTGATAGAATTTGCGAGAAACTGCCTTAACTTGAAAGGTAAGTCTGAGATTTTCTAATAACCTCTTAGTGAAAAGCGTTCTTATTGCTTGAAGTATTTTTCAGCAGTATTGGTGAGTTACTGAACTCATTTCTTTATCTTCAGATGCTGATTCCACAGAATTTGAGCCAAATGCCCAAGTTCCTGTGGTAAGTGGCTTAACTTTCTGGGTTGGGTCACTGTTTTGGTTCTGGCTCTGGCATAAACTCATGAGGGGTTATTATTACTATTTTTTTCATTCTGACATCAGGACATTTTAATTATATACGATTTTTCTTATTCTTATTACTCTTACTGTTATTAGTTTATATCAAACCACTTTGTTCTCAATTGTCCATCTTGTCGGTTGTGCCAACTTGAAGGAAGACACAGTCCTAGATTGGTTCCTCTTTGCAATAGTTTTCAAGCTGAATGTTTAGGAAAGGGTTGAGTTGACTGTGACGACAGTTGCTCACAGCTGATGTAAGCACACGGGCTGTCCTGTCTCTAGACCCATCCCCGTCTGTTCTGCTGCTGCTTCTCATCTTTCACCTATTCCTTTTCCTGTAACACATTCAGTCCAAGGTTTTGGCTGGGAGCGAAGGCCATTGTGCTCTGTCACCTGCTGCTCTGCTAACTTATCCCATGGCATCCCCCTCTCTCCTGCACTTGGGGTTTTATAGTTGGACAATCTGAATGAGTTTTTTAGATGTATCCTGAGATTCCCTACTCCTGAGATGTGCGCGTCCTGCAACCTCCTTACCCCGGAATCTCAATAAAACTGATGAAGAATTTAATTACAAAAATAAACCAAACCTGATTACTGACAACTTCCTGTTCATCCTGGGAAGCCTTTTCTGACCTCCTTTGTTTCCTGGCCTCTGCCTTCTGTACCTTGTACCACCTCTATCAGAGTATATACCTCACCATTGTGATTGTTTTTTTATTAACAGTTTATTGAGATATAATTCACATACCATAAAATTTAGCCATCAAAAGTGTATAATGCAGTGACTTAGCACATTCACAGATCTCTGCAACCATCACCACCGTCAATTTTGGACCATTTTGATTACTCTAAAAAGAAATTCCACACCCTTTAGCTGACATCCCCAAGCCACCTATCCTTCTAGCTCTAGGCAACCATTAATCTGTTTTCTGTCTCTATATATTTGCCTATTCTGGCCATTTCCTATACAGTTGACCTTTGAATAATGCAGGGGTCAGGGGCTGACCCTCCACGCAGTCAGAAATCTGCCTATAATTCCTAGTCGCCTCTCTGTATATGCGTTCCTCTGTATATGTGGTTCCGCATCTACGGCTTCAACCAACCATGGACCATGTAGTACTATTCACTGTGGAAAGAAAGGCATGTCTGAGTGGACCTGCTCAGTTCAAACCTGTGTTGGTCGACTGTAAATGGAGTCATACAATATGTGGCCTTTTGTGACTGGCTTCTTTCATTTAGCATAACATTGTCAAGGTCTGTCTATGTTGTAGGATGTATCAGTACTTTGTTTCTTATCCATTCATCCTTTGATGGACATTTGCTGTTTCTACTTTTTGGCTACTATGAATAATGCTGCTATGAATATTTGTGTACAAGTTTTTGTATGGACATATGTTTATGTTTCACTTGGGTCTGTACCTAGGAGTGGAATTGTGGGTCATATGGTGACTGTATGTTTAATTTTTTGAGGAACTGCCAGACTGTTTTCCAAAGTGGCTACAGCATTTTACATTCCCACCAGCAGTGTGTGAGGGTTCCAATTTCTTCATATCCTCAACACTTGTTATTGTCTTTTTGATTACAGTTGACTCTTGAACAACATGGATTTGAACTGCACGGGTCCACATATACTTTTTTTTTTTTTTTTTCAATAAATGCATACTACAGTACTGCATGATCCATGTAGGTTGAATTCACGGGTACGGGACTGCAGATACAGAGGGCCAAGTGTAAAGTTATATTCGAATTTTTGACTACTTGGGGGTCAGTGCCCCTAAGCCCTGCATTGTTCAAGGGTCAACCGTATAGCCATTCTAGTGGGTGTGAAGTTGTGGCTTACTGTGGCTTTGCTTCACATTTCCTTGATGTCTGAGGATGTCGAACATCTTCTCGTATGCTTATTGGCCACTTGTATATCATCTTTGGAGAACTGTCTATTCAGATCCTTTGCCCACTTTTAAATTGGGTTATTTGTCATTTTATTATTAAATTGTAAGAATTTTATATATATATATATATATAATCTATATACAAGTTCCTTATTAGATATATAATTTGTACTATTGACATTTGGAGCCAGATGATTGTCCTGTTCATTGTAGGATGTTCAGCAGCGTCCTTGGCCTCTACCCACTAGATGTCAGTAGTACACTTCTCCCAAACCCCAGTTGTGACACTAAAAATACCTCCAGACATTGCCGAACATCCCCTGGGGACACAGGTGGAATAGCCCCCGTTGAGAAGCGCTGATTCAGAGAAATCTAGTTCTGTTCTCTCCCCTCCAGCATAGTCCCTTCCTTCCCTATGGCAACCATTAATTCATTTTTTTTAATGGGTTATCTTTCCATTTTTAAAATATAAGTAAACCTGTATGTCTACTTGTAACCCCCTCCCCTTCTTAGATAAATGACAGCATACTCTGCCCATTTTTTCTGCCTTGCTTTTTTCACTTAACTCTGTATGCTGGAGTGGAGATCACTCCGTGGAAGGATATAGAGATATTCTTCACTCATTTTTTTTTTTTTTTAAATAAACTTATTTATTTATTTATTTATTTTCGGCTGTGTTGGGTCTTTGTTGCTGCACGCGGGCTTCCTCTCGTTGCGGTGAGCGGGGACTACTCTTGGTTGCGGCGTGCGGGCTTCTCATTGCAGTGGCTTCTCTTGTTGCAGAGCACGGGCTCTAGGCGCGCGGGCTTCAGTAGTTGTGGCCCGTGGGCTCAGTAGTTGTGGCTCACAGGCTCTAGAGCGCAGGCTCAGTAGTTAGGGTGCGCGGGCTTAGTTACTCTGTGGCATGTGGGATCTTCCTCCCTGGACCAGGGCTCGAACCCCGTGTCCCCTGCATTGGCAGGTGGATTCTTAACCACTGCATCACCAGGGAAGTCCACTTCACTCATTTTTATAGCTTGCAATTCAGACTATAATGAATTGTAACTTCCCAGCCAGATGACACTTTTAAGTCTTATGCTTAGAAGACTTAATACAAGTGAAGAGTTCCTTACAAGGCTTTAACAGAAACATATGTCCTGACTAATGGCTGACATGGCTGTGCCAGGCGAACCTTGGGTTTTCTTTTAGAGAATACTTTGGGATAGGAAGTGATTTTACCAGTAGGTGCCACTGTTAGATAGCTTTGGCAAGGTTAATTCCTTGATGACTATACTTTACTCTTTGTGTGTGTGTTTGCATATTTTTAAGATATTTATACACAGGATAAAAAAGTTAAGCCCTACAGAAAAGGTATAAAACTGCCTCTCATGTGCCCCTACCTTACCTCAGTTCCCTTACCCAGAGGTGACTACCTTCATCCATTTCTTTTGTTATTCTCCCAAAGATTGTGTGTGTGTGTATGTGTACAAATGCCTACCTGCAAACATATATGGACATATGTTCCCTTAAAAAAATACATATGCTACCATGCTTGAGACATCGTTCCCCTTGCTTTTTTTAAAAAATAAATTTATTTATTTTATTTATTTTTGGCTACGTTTGGTCTTTGTTGCTGCGCGTGGGCATTCTCTAGTTGCGGTGAGCAGGGACTACTCTTCGTTGTGGTATGCGGGCTTCTCATTGCGGTAGCTTCTCTTGTTGCAGAGCACAGGCTCTAGGCGTGCGGGCTCAGTAGTTGTGGCTCGCAGGCTCTAGAGCGCAGGCTCAGTAGTTACGGCGCATGGGCTTAGTTGCTCCTCGGCACGTGGGATCTTCCCGGACCAGGGTTTGAACCCATGTCCCCTGCATTGGCAGGTGGATTCTTAACCACTGCGCCACCAGGGAAGCCCCCTCCTTGCTTTTTGTACTCATCACTCCACATCAGTGCACAGGGGTCTTCTACTTGCTTGCCTTGCTCTACACGTCATTCTTTATTTAAACAGTCTCATGTTGATGAATATTTAGGTTGTGTCCATTATTTGCTGCTTTAAATCATGCTGCAAATTAGTATGTGTACATATGTTCTCATAGCGACACATACACACTTCTATGGGATGAATTCCTAGAAGGGGAATTGCGAAGTCAGGAATTGTGCGTTTTACATTTTGATAGTTTCTGTACTCATAAGTGAGATGAGAACAATAAAACCTAATTGCTACTGAACATCTTTATGTCCTGCATTCAGTTTGTTGGAGAAAAATAGCCTTAAGATCCACCATTTATGAGGATGGGGAGAAGTCTTATTGAAGGAGAAGACTAAGGTAATAGAATCACCAGGGAGCAGACACCAGGAAGCCTGGGGAATCACTTAAACTTGAGCAAATAACAATGACTCACAGTGGGTAATGGCCATTCTGGCCCTTCTCGCTAAAATAGTAAATAGTTTTGGAAACCAGGAGCCTCCTAAAGGGTATATTTGCAGCTAAAATCTGTTTCATGGGTGTGGGGGAGAAAAATAATTTCCCTCTACTCTTCTAGATTCTTGGCTGAGACCCCCTGTAATAAAGGAATAACAGGGGAAAAACGAACAGAAACTTAATAACATGGATACCTCCTGTATACCCAGGAAAACTGAGTGACTCCCAGAAATGGCCCAAGGCACGATCTTAAGTACCGGCTCCAGCTTCAGAGAAGAAAAGAGGATGTTGAGGGTGGAGGTATTTATGGGAGGTATTCAAGGTAAAGCACAGTAAACAAGGGTGAGTTTGTTATGCGGATTTAAGTCCCTGCCTTCTCCATTGAGAAGAGTTTCTAAAGATTTAGAGTCACCCTTCTCTTCCTGGTACAGAGAGGGAGGCACCCTTACAAATGGAGGTTTCCCTTTTCAATGCAAATGTCTCTAACAAAAGGGTAACTTCTGTTTTAGAGCTTCTATGTCTCCTGTTTCTTAAAAATAATCAGCCGAGGATAATCTTTATGGCCAAGAGCCATATTTTGTGCGTGTGGAGCAAATTCTGCTCCCCTTCGTGGGCCATCGTGACCCTCTTTTGGCATGCATGATTAGTCTTATGGTTGCTTATTAAATCAGTAGAGATACTGGCATACAGCACAGATATCTAAGAGGGGGCGTCTCTTATGCACGTAAAAGGAGAAATCGTTTTTTTTCTAAGAGTGAAGGTAGAGTCTGAGTCTGGAAGTACCAGGAGAGAGTGAGTAAAATTTATTTTATTGTGCCATTTCTCTGCTTGGTCCACAAGGTGCAATAGAAGGCTCTGGAACTTTGCAGAATATTTAGGTTCTACAGCAAGTCTGACTTTCCGGCCTGCTTTAAAGCAGCTTCACCTGCCTTCTAGATGATGCGTACCAGGAACACAGCTGTAGCTGACTTGTATTCTGACTCTGTATCAATCACATGGCTGCTGCTGACACCCTTGACCTTGAATTTGGCTTCAGATCTCTCCAGTTCATGTGGAGGATAGCTCATGGCATTGTAGAGTTTATATTTAGAATGTTTTTGGCTTTTGAGATATATAGGAAGAATGATCTCAATCTGATGTTTAGGTGTGTGGATATGCATAATTTTTAGCATTTCTTTTCTGTTTACTGAAAATAGTAACTTAAAAATATGAACTTACATTAGATATGGAAACAGAATCTGAAAACAGAATCCATGTTCCACATTCAAACACATCTACACAGACTGGTGTCAACTAAAAAAATAATACAGGAGGCTGCAAATAGGAAAAGAGTTTATTTGGAATCTTAAGAGTTGCAATTTGGGGGAATTCCCTGCCAGTGGTTAGAACTCCACGCTTCCAGTGCTGGGCGGGGGTGGGTGGGTGGGGGGCTCGGGTTCCATCCCTGGTCGGGGAACTAAGATCCCACAAGCCCCGCTGCATGGCCAAAAAAAATCTGAGAGACACAGATTTGGGTAACCCCAAAAGAGTGTTCTGAGGAAGAGAGTCAGGGCTTATAAAGACAGAAAGCGAAGAGGTTGTTAAAAGTTGCCTGGTAAGAATTGTGATGGGCTGTGATGCGAGTCAGAGAATATTTGCCCTGAGGAATCATGAGTTGTTTTAGGGTAGGGGTCCAGTAAGTATCTTGAGTTTCTGGCAGGTGTTCTGAAGCCGAATCCGGCCTCTGTACCCCGACACCGAATTAAATCTCGGAGACAGAGTTGTGGGCGAAGTAGAAAAGAACAGCTTTATTGCTTTGCCGGGCAGAGCAGTGGACTAATGCCCTCGAAACTGTGTCCCGACCTGGAGGGACTAGTGAGGAGTTTTATCGTAATGGTTCAAAGAGGGCGTGATCAGCTCCTGGACGTTTTTCTGATTGGCTGGTGGGGAGGTAAGTGGGCGTCAGCATCATCAACCTTCTGGTTCCAGCTGGTCTGGGGTCTACTGCTTGTGGGCAGCATGCAGTTAACTTCTCCCACCTGGCGGGGGTTTCAGTATCTGCTAAACAGCTCAAAGATATTGTTATGTGTGTCCCTTGAGGGGAACCAGGACCCTGCCCCAAGGCGGCACTGTTGTTTCTCTTGACTGTTGCTCCCTTGTCTCCGCATCCCCTCCCTTCCCTAATTAGCATCGGTTTGATCCTGCTCCTTGGAACTCAGGGAAGGTCAGGGAGGCTGAATGAAGCCTATTGCCTGTAATCAAGAAATGGGGGACATGGAAGGGCTTTCGTGCCCAGGAGCCCCACAGGGTCCTGCTTGGTATCAGTTCTGATGACTTCGTTGGGTCAAAAGGTCAGATTCCATCCAGGCTGACACGTGCCTAAGTCATACTTCCTTATTGGCCTCCTGGCTCCATTTTAGAGAGTTCTCTTAGCAATACTGAGTCCATTTGGATTTTTCCTTTCACACGTGTACACTTGGACGGTGCTATTGGTAAGGAAGAGTGAGAGACGTGAAGCATTTTAAGCAGATGCAAATGGAGATTTGAGATTGTGGCATTTGATATTATTTCAGTTTTGGTTATTTATCATAGATGTGACTTCTTTTACCCCTTTTTGATCCAAGAATTTTCAAGTCAAAATTAATTTTACATCTGACACAGTGGATTTGTGATAGTCACATATAATTAAAAATGCATTCAGGTGAAGGGTAATTTGTGTTATATACTAAGCATAATTAATGCATAACATTTTCCTACCTTTAGTTGAAGCCCTGTTAAATTAAGTATTTTCTACTTTCATTTATTTTTCAACAATTTCATATGGAAAGCAAATTAAGAGGGTTAAAAAACCCAGACAGCCACTTACAGTAACCTTCCAGGCAACTTTTATAAATTTGAAGACTGCTTTAATTTAGAACATTGTAGTAAGCATCTCCCAACTAACAAAATGATCTTAAAGAAGTCATTTGGAGCTAAGTTTGGGCTAAAGAACTTTTTTCTCATAAAAGCTGCAGTGAGGAAGACAGCTGTA
Source organism: Lipotes vexillifer (assembly GCF_000442215.2). Classification (NCBI taxonomy): domain Eukaryota; kingdom Metazoa; phylum Chordata; class Mammalia; order Artiodactyla; family Lipotidae; genus Lipotes; species Lipotes vexillifer. The sequence goes on along the minus strand of NW_006781860.1, from coordinate 320,427 downwards.
CTGTGGGTAAAATAGCTTTTTATGGACCGGTCTGGGAGCCTAATAGTCACTTAATCCTGTCTCTGTGGGGACCATAGGTTCAGAGCTGATATCGGGCTGTTACTGGAGTCTACTTTTTAAAAGGAGTCAGCACAGCTGGGAGTAAGCCCCCATTAGTGAATCAATAAGGGTAGTCCATAATTTTAACAATGACTGAATGACTAAATGAGTACTTCAAAGCTAATGTATTTGAAAGCTTTTATACCTTTAGCTCAATGGGAAATGCCTTAGGAATAGGTGTTTCAACAACTTGAAAGATTTTCTTTTTATTTTTTTGCAGTAGAAATAGCTGGATTCTAGTGGAAAGAGATTATTAAGAAAAAACTCACTGTGCATTTGGCACTCGTCCACTTAAGTGCAGTCCTAACTGTAGCGTATTACAAATGAGCAGCTGCCACAACCCTGCTTGCATGCAGTTTAGTTGGAGACACAAGACACAGACGCCTGAGCCGTACAACCAAATGTGTGGCAGTATGTGAGTACGCCCTCAGTAATGCTACCAGCTCTGACAACCAGGACTTCTGCCATGAGAGAATGTTCTGGATATGTGCCATCCTTTATGGCAGCCACAAGCCACATGGGGCTGTGGAACACTTGAAATTTAGCTAGGGTGGCCAAGGAAATGAATTTTATTTTTATGTTATTTATTTATTTATTCATTTATTTATTTTTGGATCCCTCCCTGTCTCTCCCAGCTTCTGGTTGCTCCCAGAAACCCTTAGCTTCCTTGGCTACTTCACTCTTTGTTTTTTGAGTTTTATTTGATTTATTTTTCTATACAGCAGGTTCTTATTAGTCATCCATTTAATGCACATCAGTGTATACATGTCAATCCCAATCGCCCAATTCATCACACCACCATCCCCACCCACCTGCCGCTTTCCCCCCTTTGGTGTCCATACGTTTGTTCTCTACATCTGTGTCTCAATTTCTGCCCCGCAAACCGGTTCATCTGTACCATTTTTCTAGGTTCCACATGTATGCGTTAATATACGATATTTGTTTTTCTCTTTCTGACTTCACTCTGTATGACAGTCGCTAGGTCCATCCACATCTCAACAAATGACCCAATTTCGTTCCTTTTTAATGGCTGAGTAATATTCCACTGTATATATGTACCACATCTTCTTTATCCATTCGTCTGTCGATGGGCATTTATGTTGCTTCCATGACCTGGCTATTGTAAACAGTGCTGCAATGAACATTGGGGTGCATGTGTCATTTTGAATTATGGTTTTCTCTGGGTATATGCCCAGTAGTGGGATTGCTGGATCATATGGTAATTCTATTTTTTGTTTTTTTAAGGAACCTCCATACTGTTCCCCATAGAGGCTGTATCAATTTACATTCCCACCAACAGTGCAAGACTGTTCCCTTTTCTCCACACCCTCTCCAGCATTTTTTGTTTGTAGATTTTCTGATGATGCCCCTTCTAACTGGTGTGAGGTGATACCTCATTGTAGTTTTTTGTTTTTGTTTTTTCTCATTGTAGTTTTGATTTGCATTTGTCTAATAATTAGTGATGTTGAGCAGCTTTTCATGTGCTTCTTGGCCATCTGTATGTCTTCTTTGGAGAAATGTCTGTTTAGGTCTTCTGCCCATTTTTGGATTGGGTTGTTTGTTTTTTTAATATTGAGCTGCATGAGCTGTTTATATATTTTGGAGGTTAATCCTTTGTCCGTTGATTCATTTGCAAATATTTTCTCCCATTCTGAGGGTTGTCTTTTCGTCTTGTTTATGGTTTCCTTTGCTGTGCGAAAGCTTTGAAGTTTCATTAGGTCCCATTTGTTTATTTTTGTTTTTATTTCCATTACTCTAGGAGGTGGATCAAAAAAGATCTTGCTGTGATTTATGTCAAAGAGTGTTCTTCCTGTGTTTTCCTCTAAGAGTTTTATAGTGTCCAGTCTTACATTTAGGTCTCTAATCCATTTTGAGTTTATTTTTGTGTATGGTGTTAGGGAGTGTTCTAATTTCATTCTTTTTTTTTTTTTTTTTTTTTTGCGGTATGCGGACCTCTCACTGTTGTGGCCTCTCCCGTTGTGGAGCACAGGCTCCAGACGCGCAGGCCCAGTGGCCATGGCTCACGGGCCCAGCCGCTCCGCGGCATGTGGGATCTTCCTGGACCGGGGCACGAACCCATGTCCCCTGCGTCGGCAGGCGGACTCTCAACCACTGCACCACAAGGGAAGCCCTCTTATTTCATTCTTTTACATGTAGCTGTCCAGTTTCCCAGCACCACTTATTGAAGAGACTGTCTTTTCTCCATTGTATATCCTTGCCTCCTTTGTCATAGATTAGTTGACCATAGGTGCATGGGTTTATCCCTGGGCTCTCTATCTTGTTCCATGGATCTATGTTTCTGTTTTTGTGCCAGTACCATATTGTCTTGATTACTGTAGCTTTGTAGTATAGTCTGAAGTCAGGGAGTCTGATTCCTCCAGCTCCGCCTTTTTCCCTCAAGACTGCTTTGGCTCTTCGGGGTCTTTTGTATTTCCATACAAATTTTAAGAGTTTTTTGTTCTAGTTCTGTAAAAAATGCCATTGGTAATTTGATAGAGATTGCATTGAATCTGTACATTGCTTTGGGAAGTATAGTCATTTTCGCAATATTGATTCTTCCAATCCAAGAACATGGTATATCTCTCCATCTGTTGGTATCATCTTTAATTTCTTTCATTAGTGTCTTATAGTTTTCTGCATACAGGTCTTTTGTCTCCCTAGGTAGGTTTATGCCTAGGTATTTTACTCTTTCTGTTGCAATGGAAAATGGGAGTGTTGCCTTAATTTCTCTTTCAGATTTTTCATCATTAGTGTATAGGAATGCAAGAGATTTCTGTGCATTAATTTTGTATCCTGCAACTTTACCAAATTCATTGATTAGCTCTAGTAGTTTTCTGCTGGCATCTTTAGGATTCTCTGTGTATAGTGTCATGTCATCTGCAAACAGTGACAGTTTTACTTCTTCTTTTCCAATTTGTATTCCTTTTATTTCTTTTTCTTCTCTGATTGCTCTGGCTAAAACTTCCAAAACTATGTTGAATAATAGTGGTGAGAGTGGACATCCTTGTCTTGTTCCTGATCTTAGAGGACATGCTTCCAGTTTTTCACCGTTGAGAATGATGTTTGCTGTGGGTTTGTCGTATATGGCCTTTATTAAGTTGAGGTAGGTTCCCTCTATGCCCACTCTCTGGAGCGTTTTTATCATAAATGGGTGTTGAATTATGTCACAGGCTTTTTCTGCATCTACTGAGATGATCATATGGTTTTCATTCTTCAACTTGTTAATATGGTGTATCACATTGATTGATTTGCGTCTGTTGAAGAATCCTTGTATCCCTGGGATAAATCCCACTTGATCATGGTGTATGATCCTTTTAATGTGTTGTTGGATTCTGTTTTGTAGTATTTTGTTGAGGATTTTTGCATCCATATTCATCAGTGATAGTGGTCTGTAATTTTCTTTTTTTGTAGTATCTCTGTCTGGTTGTGGTATCAGTGTGATGGTGGCCTCATAGGATGAGTTTGGGAGTGTTCCTTCCTCTGCAATTTTTTGGAAGAGTTTGAGAAGGATGGGTGTAAGCTCTTCTCTAAATGTTTGATAGAATTCACCTGTGAAGCCATCTGGTCCTGGACTTTTGTTTGTTAGAAGATTTTTAATCACAGTTTCCACTTCATTACTTGTGATTGTTGTTCGTATTTTCTGTTTCTTCTTGGTTCAGTCTTGGAAGGTTATCCCTTTCTAAAAATTTGTCCATTTCTTCCAGGTTGTCCATTTTATTGGCATAGAGTTGCTTGTAGTAGTCTCTTAAGATGCTTTGTATCTCTGCAGTGTCTGTTGTAACTTCTCCTTTTTCTTTTTTTTTTGCGGTATGCGGGCTTCTCACTGGTGTGGCCTCTCCCGTTGCAGAGCACAGGCTCTGGGCGCGCTGGCCTAGTGGCCATGGCTCACGGGCCCAGCCACTCCACCGCGTGTGGGATCTTCCCGGACCGGGGCACAAACCCGTGTCCCCTGCATCGGCAGGCCGACTCTCAACCACTGCGCCACCAGGGAAGCCCTCCATTTTCATTTTTAATTCTATTGATTTGAGTCCTCTCCCTCTTTTTCTTGATGAGTCTGGCTAATGGTTTCTCACTGTTGTTTATCTTCTCAAACAACCAGCTTTTAGTTTTATTGATCTTTGCTATTGTTTTCTTTGTTTCTATTTCATTTATTTCTGCTCTGATCTCTATGATTTCTTTCCTTCTGCTAACTTTGGGTTTTGTTTTTTCTTCTTTCTCTAGTTCCCTTAGGTGTAAGGTTAGATTGTTTATTTGAGATTTTTCTTGTTTCTTGAGGTAGGCTTGAATAGCTATAAACTTCCTTCTTAGAACTGCTTTTGCTGCATCCCATAGGTTTTGGATCGCTGTATTTTCATTGTCATTTGTCCCTAGGTATTTTTTTGATTTCCTCTTTGATTTCTTCAGTGATGTCTTGGTTAATTAGTAATGTATTGTTTAGTCTCCATGTGTTTGTGTTTTTTATATTTTTTCCCCTGTAATTCATTTCTAATCTCATTGTGTTGTGGTCAGAAAAGATGCTTGATGTGATTTCAGTTTTCTTAAATTTACTGAGGCTTGATTTGTGACCCAGGATGTGATCTATCCTGGAGAATGTTCCATGCACACTTGAGAAGAAAGTGTAATCTGCTGTTTTTGGATGGAATGTCCTATAAATATCAGTTAAACCTATCTGGTCTATTGTGTCATTTAAAGCTTCTGTTTCCTTCTTTATTTTCATTTAGGATGATCTGTCCATTGGTGTAAGTGAGGTGTTAAAGTCTCCCACTATTATTGTGTTACTGTCAGTTTCCTCTTTTATAGCTGTTAGCAGTTGCCTTATGTATTGAGGTGCTCCTATGTTGGGTGCATATATATTTATAATTGTTATATCTTCTTCTTGGATTGATCCCTTGATCATTATGTAGTGTCCTTCCTTGTCTCTTGTAACATTATTTATTTTAAAGTCCATTTATTTTTTTATTATTATTTTTTTTTGGCAGTATGTGGGCCTCTCACTGCCGCGGCCCCTCCCGTTGCGGAGCACAGGCTCCGGACGCGCAGGCTCAGCAGCCATGGCCCACGGGCCCAGCCGCTCCATGGCATGTGGGATCTTCCCAGACCGGGGCACGAACCCATGTCCCCTGCATGGGCAGGCGGACTCTCAAGCACTGCGCCACCAGGGAAGCACCTTAAAGTCTATTTTATCTGATATGAGTATTGCTACTCCAGCTTTCTTTTGATTTCCATTTGCATGGAATATCTTTTTCCATCCCCTCACTTTCAGTCTG
>NW_006781860.1:291389-304052 GCF_000442215.2 Lipotes vexillifer | reverse complement strand
TTTTTTAAACCTTCACTTCCCAAACCCTGAAGAGATACAATGATTACTTTTTTTTTTTTTTTTTGCGGTACACGGACCTCTCATTGTTGTGGCCTCTCCTGTTGCGGAGCACAGGCTCCTGACGTGCAAGCTCAGCGGCCATGGCTCACGGGCCCAGCCGCTCCACGTCATGTGGGATCTTCCCGGACCGGGGCATGAACCCACGTCCCCTGCATCAGCAGGCGGACTCCCAACCACTGTGCCACCAGGGAAGCCCTCCAGCTTTCTTTTGATTCCCATTTTCATGGAATATCTTTTTCCATCCCCTCGCTTTCGGTCTGTATGTGTCCCTAGGTCAGAAGTGGGTCTCTTGTAGGCAGCATATATATGGGTCTTCTTTTTGTATCCATTCAGCAAGCCTGTGTCTTTTGGTTGGAGCCTTTAATCTATTTGTGTTTAAGGTAATTATCGATATGCATGTTCCTTTGAACATTTTCTTAATTGTTTTGGGTTTGTTTCTGAAGTTCCTTTTCTTCTCTTGTGTTTCCCACTTAGAGAAGTTCCTTTAGCATTTGTTGTAGAGCTGGTTTGGTGGTACTGAATTCTCTTAGCTTTTGCTTGTCTCTACAGCTTTTGATTTCTCCATCGAATCTGAATGAGATCATTGCCAGGTAGTGTATTCTTAGTTGTAGGTTCTTTCCTTTCATCACTTTAAGTATATCATTCCAGTCCCTTCTGGCTTGTAGAGTTTCTGCTGAGAAATCCGCTGTTAACATACAAGGGAGTTCCCTTGTATGTTATTTGTCATTTTTCCTTTGCTGCTTTCAATAATTTTTGTCTTTAATTTTTGCCAATTTGATTATTATGTGCCTCGGCATGTTTCTCCTTGGGTTTATCCTGTGTGGGACTCTCTGCGCTTCCTGGACTTGGGTGGTTGTTTCCTTTCCCATGTTAGGGAAGTTTTTGACTATAATCTCTTCAAACATTTTCTTGGGTCCTTTCTCTTCTCCTTCTGCGACCCCTGTAATGTGAAAGTTGTTGCGTTTAATGTTGTCCCAGAGGTCTCTTTGGCTGTCTTCATTTCTTTTCATTATTTTTTCTTTATTCTGTTCTGCAGCAGTGAATTCCACCATTCTGTCTTCCAGGTCACTTATCCGTTCTTCTGCCTCAGTTATTCTGCTACTGATTCCTTCTAGTGTAGTTTTCATTTCAGTTATTGTATTGTTCATCTCTGTTTGTTTGTCCTTTAATTCTTCTAGGTCTTTGTTAAACATTTCTTGCATCTTCTCACTCTTTGCCTCCATTTTTTTTCCAAGGTCCTGGATCATGTTCACTATCATTATTCTGAATTCTTTTTCTGGAAGGTTGCCTATCTCCATTCATGTAGTTGTTTTTCTGGGGTTTTATGTTGTTCCTTCATCTGGTATATAGCCCTCTGCCTTGTCACCTTTTCTGTCTTTCTGTGAATGTGGTTTTTGTTCCACAGGCTGCAGGATTGTAGTTCTCCTTGCTTCTGCTGTCTGCCCTCTGGTGGATGAGGCTATCTAAGAGGCTTGTGCAAGTGTCCTGATGGGAGGGACTGGTGGTGGGTAGAGCTGGGTGTTGCTCTGGTGTGCAGAGCTCAGTAAAACTTTAATTTGCTTGACTGCTGATGGGTGCGACTGGGTTCCCTCCCTGTTGGTTGTTTGGCCTGAGGCAACCCAACACTGGAGCCTACCAGGCTCTTTGGTGGGGCTAATGGCGGACTCTGGGAGGGCTCACGCCAAGGAGTACTTCCCAGAACTTCTGCTGCCAGTGTCCTTGTCCTCACGGTGAGACACAGCCCCCCCCTGCCTCTGCAGGAGACTCTCCAACACTAGCAGGTAGGTCCGGTTCAGTCTCCTGTGGGGTCACTGCTCCTTCCCCTGGGTCCCGATGCACACACTACTTTGTGTGTGCCCTCCAAGAGTGGAGTCTCTGTTTCCCCCAGTCCTGTTGAAGTCCTGCAGTCAAATCCCAGTAGGCTTCAAAGTCTGATTCTGTAGGAATTCCTCCTCCCATTGCCAGACCTCCAGGTTAGGAAGCCTGACGTGGGGTCAGAACCTTCACTCCAGTGGGTGGACTTCTGTGGTATAAGTGTTCTCCAGTTTGTGAGTCACCCACCTAGCAGTTATGGGATTTGATGTTATTGTGATTGTGCCCCTCCTACCGTCTCACTGTGGCTTCTCGTTTGTCGTTGGATGTGGGGTCTTTTTTGGTGAGTTCCAGTGTCTTCCTGTCGATGATTGTTCAGCACTTAGTTGTGATTCTGGTGTTCTCGCATGAGGTAATGAGAGCGTGTCCTTCTGCTCCGCCATCTTGGTTCAGGGCCTACTTCACTCTTATCTCTATGACCCTGGTCACATTACTTCCTCCTCTTCCTATGTCTCTGTGTCTTCTCTCCTGTGAAGGAACTGAATTTTAAATTTAATTTAATTTTTTTAAAAATTTATTTAATTAGTTTATTTTTGGCTGTGTTGGGTCCTCGCTGCTGTGCACGGGCTTTCTCTAGTTGAGGCGAGCAGGGGCTACTGTTTGTTGTGGTGCGCTGGCTTCTCATTGCGGTGACTTCTCTTGTTGCAGAGCTCTGGCTCTAGGCACGCGGGCTTCAGCAGTTGTGGCACACGGGCTCATTAGTTGTGGCTCGTGGTCTCTAGAGCGCAGGCTCAGTAGTTGTGGTGCACAGGCTTAGTGACTCTGCTTCATGTGCGATCTTCCCGGCCCAGGGCTCGAACCCGTGTCCCCTGCATTGGCAGGTGAATTCTTAACCACTCTGCCACCAGGGAAGTCCCTAAATTTTATTTAATTTTAATTGATTTTAATGTCAATAGCCACCTAGTGTAGTGGCCCCGGTATTGCAGAGTACAGGTAGACCTTGGATACTTAAGAATTCAGGGTCCGGGGTGGTGAGAGGGGGGAAATACTGTGGGTTACAATAAGAAGGGAAGATTGTGAGACTCTTGGAGAGTTCATTGAAAGGAGGGGAGGCTTATGCTAGGCTGGAATGTGCAAGATTTTGTCATAAAATAGCGTTGCCGAAGCACATCTCTCCTGTACAGAAGTGGAAGGAAATAAAGGAGATTGGTGTGAATTTGTGGAGGTCCCTGAGTGTCAGTGTCAAAATTAATCCTGAAGGATCAGGCAATGAGTAAGTTAATACCTGCCGACCTTGACATATTATGTAATTGATAAATACTGTACTTGTTAGTGAAGACTTTTCAGTAGAAATGGGTGCTTTAGGAGGATTCAGCTGCTGTGGGAGACGGAGGGATGAGAGGGGAGAAAAGACTTCAGGCAGTGCACAAATCTGCATCACAGTCTTGCCCTTGTTGACTGTGCTTTTCCTAGTCACCTCCCATAACTGACTCTACCCACCTTCAACATCCTCTTGTCTGTGGCTGAAGTTGGTATTTAAGGTTAGGGTTTTGGCCGTTTTGGTGAGTTACTCAGTTTTCCTGGGTCTCTCCCATGTATACATGTTATTAAACTTTGATTTTCTCTTGTTACTCTGTCTCATGTCAATTTAACTCTTAGACCATCCAGAAGACCTTATAAGGGTAGAGGAAAATGTCTTCCTTCTTAACAACACGATGTTTATTTGTTGTGTTTCCTCTCTTTTTCAATGTCCAGTGCTGCCCCTTCTCTGCATGTTGTCTTCAACGTTGCTCCTGCAAATCCCAGTTGAAATACTACTTCTTGGATTAAGCCTTTCCCTCGCCTGATCTCAGAATCACTGACTTAGCATCTCAGAGGTCTGACAATTTGTATCTCTTATGGCATCTTGTATAATACCTTGCCTGTAGTAGGTGCTTTACATATGTTGGAATTGAAAGGGATAGTGTATATTTACTTTGTGAGAGGCTGATTGAAATCGAAACCGTAAGTGAAAATGGGAAGCTAGCATGACCTAAACATTAGAACTCAAGAAAGCACATACAACAAAAAATAAAACTCCAAGCTATAGACTAATGTTGGTTATTAATAAAGATGTAAAAACCTTAAATAAAATTTTAGAATGTCTAATTTAATAGTGTTAAGGGATAATCAGTCATGAATGGATAGTGTGTTTATCCTGGGAATTAAATTGATTAACACATCATACTGTTCAAACAAAAGAGTGAACCTCCGTATCACCATAGACACTCAGTAGGCAGTGTACAGTATCTACACCCTGGTGTTCACAATCTCGTAACAAACTTGACAGGGTGCTTCAAACAAGAGAAAGAATATCTTTTACAAAACAGTACCCAACCATAAACTCAGTGGGAGAATAAAGATCTTCCCTGACTTATGATGGGGTTATGTCTTGAATATTGGAAGTCAATGCATTTAATACACCTAACCTACTGAACATCATAGTTTAGCCTAGCCTACCTTAAATGTGCTCAGAACACTTACATTAGCCCACAGTTGGGAAGAACCATCTCACACAAAGCCTATTTCATAATAAAGTGTTACAAATCTCATGAAATTGTTACTGAACCAAACTTGGGTCCACCTGCCCAATGCACAGCAAAGCCAGTCTGCTGACACTGGGTTGTGGTGAAGGACGGGACAGCGTTTATTGCAGGGTGCCAAATAAGGAGAATGTGCAGCTAGTGCTCAAAAGACCCAAACTCCCCAATGGCTTTTAGGCAAGTGTTTTTCAAGGCAACATTATGGGAGAGGGTCGTAGGGTGCCTGATCGGCTCATGGACATTCTTTCTGATTGGTTGGTGGTGAGGTAACAGGGTGGTGTTTCAGGAATCTCAATCATCAGTCTTCTGGTTCCAACCAGTCTGGGGTCTGTGTGCTTGTGGTCAGCATGTAGTCAACATCTTCCACTTAGTTTCTGCAGAACAACTCAAAGATATGTGTCAGATTCAGCAGGAACTAGGAGTCCTGTGACTCTATTATTTAAGCTATTAGTACTTTTCTTGTTTGATTGCTTTCCTTTGTTTCTGCATTTTCCACTTCTCTAATCATTAACTGGGTCTGCTCTTTGGAACCTGGGGAGGGCCTAGGAGACAAAAGCTTTTTCTACAAACAAGCAACAGGAGACAAGGAGGGGCTTGTACCCTGGAGGGCCTCGGCAGGGTCCTGCTCTGTTTCATAATTTATTGAATACTGTACTGAAAGTGAAAAACAGAATGGTTGTCTGGGTGCAGAATGGTTGTACATGTATCAGTTGTTTCCCCTCGTGATTGCACAGCTGACGGGGAGCTGTGGCTGCCACTGCCCAGCATCACGAGAGGATCATATTGCATATCTCAAGCTCAGGAGAAGATCAAAATTCAAAAATTGAAGTACAATTTCTACTGAATGCACATTGCTTTTGTACCATCTTAAAGCTGAAAAGTGGAAAATTGGAGCATTGCAATTTGGGTACCATCTGTAGTGGGGGATTCCTATAAAAACCAGAAATAATAAAAGATATGTACTGTTGGGATTAATAAAGTAGTTAAAATGAGACTGATGAATGCTGTCTGGGGGGTGAAGTTGGTGCTCTCCTGCCTGTTTGTAACAATATGAATCCATACAACCTTCTGGAAGTCAACTAGGTGGTCTCTTTCACAAAGCATAAAAATATCCATACCCTCTGACTCAGACATTTACTTCTCCGAAATTCTCCTAAGGAATCTGATATGTTGACAAAGAAGTGAACAGGTATTCACTATAACATTAGTTAGAAGAATCAGAAATGACAGTAATTTAAATGCCCCACAATGGGGAAATAGTTGAGACCATTAAGGGGTATCCCTACAGTGGAATATAACTAGTCATTAGGAATGTTTAAGGCTTTTGATGCTATGAGAATGCTCGTGTATGAATTAGAATGATACAGATTGTGTTTAAACATTCCCTGATGGTGTATAAAAATCTCCTTTGTTTCTTGATGGAAGGGTTAGAACTCATTTTTCTTTTTTTCTGCTTAAATTTCTGAGTGTTTGAAATAGGTTCCAATGCACTTCCCAAAATTTAGATGGTTGTATGTTCTGACTATTCCAAATAATAAAGAGGATGACAAGAGGCTCATTATGAAAAGCAACAATATGGTATTTTACAAATGTTTTCATTTAAAATTTTCTTTTATTCTTTTTGATGGGACACACATTTACAGGGTTGAAAAACCAAAAATGTACAATAAAATATGAAGTGAGAAGTGGCTTTCACACCTCTGTCCCTCATCTGCCCAGTCCTTTCCTTGAAACCGAGCAAGGGGTTGAGTGCTTGCTGCTCAGAAAGCCAAACTCTGACAGCGGGCATTTGCAGCAGAGTAAGGGTTTATTGCAGGTTGTCAAGCAAAGGAGTGGGAGGTGAGCCTCAGATCCCCTCCAATTTGGTCTTCGAGTTACGGGGTTTTTAAAGGGGAAGGACAAAGAAGGTGGGGCTAATCATTGTCTTGTGACATTTGTTAATCGCAGTTTCAAGAGTCAGGATGCCTAAGGTTTATGAGTCTTTGGCCAGGTTGTCCATGACCTGAGGAGGGGGGCAGTCTGTTAGCTCATCTTGCCCTGGAGAAACAGCCTGAGTATGTTAAGGATATTATTGACAAGAGCATTTTTAGTCCTCTGACTCTGGTTGATCATTGTTCGGTTAGCACAGGATTGAGGTCAGAGGGGATGAGAAAGGGGAAAAAGGTTTTCATAGAGAGGTTAATCATAAACTCGGCAGGGGAATTCAGTTTTAGGGGGACTCGGTTTCATACTAACATGTGACCACTGATACCAGTTTTGATTTTGATCACAGGCGTCAGTAAGTGGCAGCTTGCAGCAAGCAGCAGCGAGCGGTAGCTGGAAGCAAGATCTTAGTTCCCGGACTGGGAGTCCTAACCACTGGACCACAGGGGCCAGCAGCTAGGGCCTGGGCCCCTAGTTCTTGCCTGCCTTGTCAAAAAAGAATTCAGGTGAGGAGGCAGAAGGTAAAGAGAAAAGTGAAAAGTTTCCTGGAAAAGCAGAGTACATGCGGAAAGAAGCACAGGCGAACTCAGTGAGAGAGTCACGAGAGTCGCGCCTTTGGGAAGTTGAAACCCTTTATGAGAGGGCAGTCTTCCAGGTCTTTGTCTTCTTGGCCAGTTGTATTGTTTTGACCCCATGGCTAATTTGTCTCTGGACCTTCCCCTGGGTGTACACGCACCCCTCAGTCAAGATGGCTTTCATCACAAAGGCCTCTGGAGGGAGGTAGCAGGACTTACTGTGGTTTGGCATCTCCTGCCTTTTTGACCCTGTGAAGGCTTTTGTGCGTGCGTAGTGTCTCCCTTGCCCCAAGGATGGGAAATGTTTGACCTCTCGATCTTTTAACAGGGTTTAGCCCCTCTCTGTCTCTGCCATAAAAGTGTCCAGTGTCCGGTTATCTACTCTGTTCCTGTTTCTTATATCGAGGTGCAGATCTCGAAATATAGACAGGAGTCTTGTCATAAATATGTAGTCCTGGAGCGCGTTTGTCTCTTGCCCAGGAAATGTAAACCGGGGCCTGGTAATGAATGTCTGGCCTGGAGCCCATCTTCTTCTCACCCCAGGAGGTGTGAACAGGAGGCCAGTTGTAAATGCCTAGCCTGGAGCCCACCTGTCTCCTGCCTCAGTTTCTTCTGTGTCCTTTCAGAGATTTTTTTTTTAGCTCATGTTCAAGCAAATTTTTTTTTTTTTTTTGGCAGTACGGGGGCCTCTCCCTGCTGTGGCCTCTCCCGTTGCGGAGCACAGGCTCCCGACGCGCAGGCCCCGAGGCCATGGCTCACGGGCCCAGCCGCTCCGCGGCATGTGGGATCTTCCCAGACCGGGGCACGACCCTGCGTCCCCTGCATCGGCAGGCGGACTCTCAACCACTGCGCCACCAGGGAAGCCCCCAAGCAAATTTAAATATATGACCTCCCCCGACCTTGCCCTCAAGTCACTATCTACTGCCTAACTCATTTACGCCTGGCCCACTGGCTGGCCTTGTTCTAGATTCTTACATCACCAGGACTTGCCTATCTGAGATGCAACTCCTCAGCCTATGGACAGCCCCCTGCCCGCTCTATGGGTTGTTGGGGAGGAAGACATTTTCCTCTACCCTTCTAGGTTCTTCTGGCTGGTCTAAGAATTAAATGGACATGAGACAGATTAACAGGAGAAAATCACACAAAAGTTGAATAACATGAATACATGGGAGAGAAGGCTTTCACCTTGAATACCATCTTTGGCTAAAGACAAAAGAGGGTGTGCACAGTGGGGAGTCAGTTATGGGAGGTGACCAGGGAAAGCATGGTAAACAGGGGTGAGCTTTTCATGCAGATGTGAGCCTTTGCCTTCTCCTTTGATTAAGTTTCTAGAGATTTGGTCATCCTCCACTTCTTGGTACAGTCAAGGAGACACCCTTACAGATGGAGATTTTCCTTGTGCGTGTAAATGTTTCTTACAAAAGGGTAACTTCTGCTTGGTTTTCAGTGTTTCTCCCATGTCTGCTGTTTCTTAGAAAATAACCAGCTTAAAAGAATTAATATGCCAAAGAGACACAGGGGGGCAAATTCTGCTCCCCTACAGGGTGAACGAGGTGGGGGGTGGGTGTGTGCCCACCTTGGAGTGCCTTCAAGTGCACAGTTGAAGCTCCTGGGAAAATTACAGCAGCCAACTTGACTGACATACCCAGCACACACTTCAAATATGTTAGGTTAAAAAAACTGACTCAAAGGCAGTACTTTTCAGGCAGTGTTTCTCAGCTTGAGAGCAAGGTCATAGCAGAATCTTCAGGAGAGCTTGTGTAGTTTTAAAACCATTCAGTGTTGTCATTTCCTGCATTTTGAAAGTGGAAATAATCCCATACCTTTCTGATGTCAACTACAGAAAGTAATGTGTGGCAATTTTGGCTCTAGAGCATGAGTTAAAAATAAAAACATCGAAGAACATTGTTCAAAGGCATGCGCTATTGCTCCCAATGTTACCCCAAAACTGGGTTCACCTCTTCGTGGGTGTTGAGCCAAAAGATGCAACCAAGCCAAAGAGTGGGAGGAGGAAGGATCTATTACTTGCAGCAAGTAAGGAGAACACCAGGGATCTTTCCCAAAGCCAGTGTCTCCCTGAAAACTGGGGAAGTTTTAAGCTAAGGGTACATGCATATTCACGAAGGGGTTTGGGTGGTCCACAGTCCAAGCTTTAGTTGATTGAAGTCACGAGGGTCAGAAAAGGTCAACAGCATCATCCCTTAGGTTCCAGCTGATCTGGTGGTTGAGTGCTTCAGGCTAGTCTTTACTGCTGAAACAGAACTGGGGGTCTTTACAACTGATATATTATCTTTGCTCTTGTTACTTCTCTTGCCTGATAACAGTCATTTGTTCCTTCATTGTTTCCTTAAGGTAATTAATTACTGAGACCTGTTCAAGGACAAGCATTATGGCCAGGCTTAGATCACAAAATGGCTTAGGCCAAAAATGGGTTCTCTTATGTCAAGAAAACCAGCCATGCCTGGTTTTCTTCCTCTGGGGACGTGCTACCCTATGTGCTTACACCACAGGGGTTAAAATTGCTTTTGAGGGGGCAGTGGTGGGTCAAAAAACCATCTTACACTGCGTCTAAAGCGCAGATGTGAATGTGGTACATAAACAGGTATACACACAATGTATATGTGGAATTAAAATTTTGTTGGAGGGGCAATTGGGAAAAGAATGTCTAACAAGGCTCATTAGGAGGCTGATAATGAACAGAAAGGTTGAGATGCTGGGCAAAGGGAATGGGTACAGTGCTGATGATTTGTGGGTGTTTCCGAGGAGGGGAGAGTGGTGGTCAGGATAAAGACCTGGCTTCCAGGGCACTGCTGTGGTGGGCTGCCGTGGCCAACTTAGACTGATTTGACTTTGCCATTTTAACTGTCTGGTAAGGGGCAGAAGAAAGTTACTCCTCTCCCACGCTCCTCCCTCGTTCCCTCCCCCCAGCTGGATTCAGCTAGTAGAACTTGAGGACTAGCTGTTTCTCAGATACCCAGCGTCCCAGCATTGCAGGATGCCAGAGCTGGAGGGCCCTATGCCTTCCTGTCCCTTTTATTTTCCACATCACATACCAGAACCAAGGCCATCCCCTCAGTGATGGAATGGAACTGACACTCTGGACATACATTCCTTTTGCTCCCCCAAAGGGTCATTGATTCAAGAGGCACAGCCGGTGCTGGGAGATGACTTTAAAGACAAGTGTCTGTTTTATGAAGTCTGTTTCTCCATAGCCATTGACTAGAGTGAAATACGAGTTGACGTTGGGAATGATGTGAGCCCTTCGTGGCTGTGGAGGGAGAGCAGAGAGGGGGTTGTTCTGGTGGACGAGTGGAGGGAGGGAGTTGGTATGACTCGTCAGAATTCTTTCCAACTCTCCGCCACCGTCTTTGTGGTCTTGGTCAGGATCGTGGAACTATTCTGGGCCTTTTTTTTTTCTTTATAAATCCATAAATTAGATGCATCAAATTAAGGTTACTTTCAAATCTAGTAAGCTACAGGGGTCAGTACTTGACAAGGTGAGACATGTCTAAGGATTTCTTTATTCAGTAATTAGACCTCACTGCTTGATCATTACAATTGCAAAGAATTAAGTGGAGACAATGGTGGCTTTGTACAGAATAGGGCCACATCCCAGGCACTCTTCTTTCGGTTCTTAGAATGATCTGTTTTGTTTTTTCCTTCACTGGGATATCTTTTTTACTAACACCTGGAATTCTTCGAAACTAACTTCTCCATCTCCATTCCTGTCCA
The DNA here is from genome assembly GCF_000442215.2 of Lipotes vexillifer. Lineage (NCBI taxonomy): Eukaryota > Metazoa > Chordata > Mammalia > Artiodactyla > Lipotidae > Lipotes > Lipotes vexillifer. The sequence goes on along the minus strand of NW_006781860.1, from coordinate 293,368 downwards.
GTTCTTGAAAGAGGTCATCTAGGGTGCTTGGACCCTGGTTTTAGACAAAAAGGATGGGATAGAAGAGAGGAGAGAAAATGATTCAGTTACTGCTGCACATTCTCCGAATTAGAGACACTGGGTTCCTAGAAGGCGACCGAGTTTTCAGTCATATGTTACTGATAGAGATGAAAAAAACCAACTTTAGTTGTAGCACTGCTTCATGTCACAGAACTGACTACCCTTTTTTTTAAAAAAAACTATATCATACATTTATTATTTTAAAATTGCTAATGTGTATTTTAAAATAATTGGTTTCCTATGTAAACTAAATCTAAATCATTCTTTTGAGAAGAAGTCCCAGGGCTTTACTTGACTGCCGAGGGGCCCTGCTCCAAGATTTCCCTGGTAGCTGGTTTGGCATCCAGCCCCAGAGCTGGACCAGCATGTGATCCTAGGCCAGCCCCGTGCCAAAGCTTTTCCTTATCCTGTGCAATTCTCCCAGCTGCCATGTGTGGGAGATCCACTTTGCAGATGAGGAAACTGAGGCTTTGAGACACCCGCTGACTTGCTCAGGGCCCCCAGCTGGTAAGTAGAGGGCTTGGGGTTCAAACACTGACTCCAGAGCTCAACCCCTTAATTAGCAGCCACCCCAGTTTTTTCCCAAACCGCGGGCTGCAGCCCACTGCTATGCTATGCAGGATGACTTTGGCTCAGTGGTTCTCACACTTTGGCATGCATCAGAATCACCAGGTGGGCTTGCTGACCGTAGTAAACCCAAACTGATGGGTGGTCCTACTCCCAGAGCTTCCGATTCACTAGGCTTGGGGTGGGACCTGAGAATCTGTATTTCAAACAGGTTCCTGGGCGGTGTGGATGCTGCTGGTCCAGGACTGACTACTCAGAGAACCACTGCTTGTTACATCAGATCATGTTCAGCTCAATTCCCTTTTGACTACTTCTATTCCTATAGTGAATTAAGCAGAATTAATTTTTGTCTCTGCTGTAGGGGTGGAAAATTTTCCCTTCTTCCCTTCTGGGTTCTTTGGCTGGTCTATTAATTAAATTGACATAGACAGATCAACAGGAGAAAAACAAGTTTAATTACATACGTACAGGCTACCCCATAAAAGTATGATACCCAAAGGGCAGCCAGGTAACTGAGGCTTATATAACATCCTGGGCTAAGGCTACAAAAGGAAGGAAGGTCATTCAGATGTAGGCAGAGATGTTTGGAAAACAAAAGTTTGGCCTGTTATACAGATAAATTTCTTAGGACAAAAGGAATCTCTAGCAAGAGCTCTCTTCCTGGTAAAAGAAGAGCTCTCTTCTTTGCAGTATAAATTTAGGCAGTTGAGTGGGAGGTAAAGAGCTTTCCCTGAATCTTTGGGTTTTGATTTTTTTTTAGTTCCAAGTAATCTTCATGCTAAAGTGGCATATTGCAGGGAGACTTGTTCTGAGCCACAACTCTGACTTTCAGGTTAGGAGTCTCTGTGGCACAATAGTACCCAGGAAACCTATTGAAATAACAGTTTAGTTTATAAGTCAGCTTCAAAAATTTTTTTTTAATGGTGGTAAAAAACACATAAGATAACATTCCCCATCTTAACTATTTTTAAGTATACGGTTCAGTAATGTTAAGTATGTTCACATTGTTGTGCAACAAATCTCTACATCAAGGTATGCTTTAATCCCTAAGATTCCTGTAAAGACACTTGGCCCTTAGCTATGCTCACAAGACCAAACTGTGTTAGTTATTTAGCATCTGTTTTATAAATACCAAGCACTGTTATCCTGAAGCATTTGCTACATTCTAAACCATACAAGGTGATGTGATGTAAACAGAGTATAGCTTAGAAAACCTTAGAAATCCATATGGAAATATAATCAGTACATGACTTGATAAGTAGGTTTTTCACAACTTACCATTAGTCTTCCTACCTTTATCCAAATTAGAAAAGTCATATGTGCTTTTTTTTTTTTTTTTTTTTTTTTTTTTT
>NW_006781860.1:283823-291379 GCF_000442215.2 Lipotes vexillifer | reverse complement strand
TTTTTTTGCGGTACATGGGCCTCTCACCGTTGTGGCCTCTCCTGTTGCGGAGCACAGGCTCCGGACGCGCAGGCTCAGCGGCCATGGCTCATGGGCCTAGCCGCTCCGCGGCATGTGGGATCTTCCCGGACCGGGGCACAAACCCGTGTCCCCTGCATCGGCAGGCGGACTCTCAACCACTGCGCCACCAGGTAAGCCCCATATGTGCTTTTTATAGGAAATACATAAAATATAGAAAAATACAGAAAAATTCACCAATCTTACCTTATTTAAAAACAACTTGTTTGAATAGATTGCCTAGGCTTTCCTGTCAGATTATTATTTTTCTTCTTTTTATTATTTTCCATTATTCCTATTATTTTTTTTTCTTCCTTTTGGAAAAATTTAAGAGTTTTTTTGAAAGGTTGAATCTTTCTCAGAAACACTGGTTTTTATTTTTAATTAGAGTCTCTTTTTCTGCTAGTACCTTTAACTTTTTAAGTTATTTCACATTTTAACTATAAGACAATATCGATTATAAGGTCATCGAATTCAGCTACTTCACTTTTTAGTACTAAAAACAGAAACCTCAACAACTAAAACTAGAAACCTTCTCATATGTCGTATTGACAGAAGGGACGTTTCTGGTTAAAAACTGAGAACCAAATTCTGAAGTTAGAGATAAGTAGGGACCGAGTCAAATGTAACAGGTAGTTGCACAGTTGCTTCCATTTTGAAGATGGTTTTTAGTTCCAAGGGAAAGAAAGTGTATTGGAGCAAAGAGAATCAACCTTTCCCTATTCCTTATTGCCTCTAGATGCATTTTCATTTTGATAACTCTGGGATGGTTTTGATTAGAAACTTCATGGTTGAGGAAATGTAATCCTTTCCTGAAAGTTGTTTAGAAACTTGTAGTTGCTCATTAGCACAAATTTAGGTGCTTAACACAAATTAACACAAATGTAAATGCTTTTGAAATAGAAATGGGTGTCGCCAGAGGGCAATTTATCAGCATGAGGCCGGTTTTCTTAACAGACTGCCAAGTAAGTGTTGGTCTAGTTGAGAGGTCCTACCTATTACAGAGGAGGAGCACATCCAAGTCCAGCTCCTATAACCGTACAGGCCTCGTTGTTTTCCTAAAGCCTGGCACAGGGGTGCTGAATCCAGGCTGAAGGCCTTAGTGTGTTTGCTTGGCAACCTGTGGGTCTTCCAGGACTAGCTTGGTAAGAGTACGATCATGGCTTCTGTTTACTATGGCTGGTCCTGGGGAGTTCTGAGTCAAGGCTGTGGGCAATAGAAGGCGTAGTCCGTGCTTTCTAGGAGCTTGCCTTCTGAAATGTGGCCTGCCCTCAGTGGAGGAAAGCACACCTTCAAGCGCCCTCCCTCCGGTGATGCCCATGCCTGGGCTGCTGGACGCTCCGCCTCAGATGGAGCTCTGATCCGTCTCGTCGCAGACCTCAGCCTCTCCCCGCGTCCTTTCCTCTCTTCTCTCCTCCCTTCCCACCATCGCCGCCCCATCAGCGGGCTCTGTGGTGGTATACTCACTTTCAGTAAACTGGGGAATTCAGTCTGAATCAATAGCTTCAGCTCCTCCTTCGACAGCTGGTTTGGATCACCTTCTTTGGCTGCGTATTTTTCAAAAATGCTCTTCAGTTCTTCAGGAAACTTGTTTGTACTCATTTTGGTGTCCTATAAATTGGGAAAGAAATGAACTTACCAAAAAGCTGAAGTATTTTATACTGATGATTGCCAGCAGGAGTTGAGCGCTTTTGGACTGTTTCCTTGGCATAGGTGAGAGAGAATAAAGAAAAGGGGAGAGGGGAAGATAAAGAGGAGGAGGAGGAGAGAGGGGGCGGGAACTGTGGGAATCACAATGTACCAGTGACTGAAAACGTGTTTTAAAAATAATCATCAGGCTTCCCTGGTGGCGCAGTGGTTGACAGTCCGCCTGCCGATGCAGGGGACACGGGTTCGTGCCCCGGTCCGGGAAGATCCCACATGCCGCGGAGCGGCTGGGCCCGTGAGCCATGGCCGCTGAGCCTGCCCGTCCGGAGCCTGTGCTCCGCAGCAGGAGAGGCCACAACAGTGAGAGGCCCGCGTACCGCAAAAAAAAATAAAAATAAAAAATAAATAAAAATAATCATCTTAGATAGGTTGTTAAATGTCTGTTTTTGGAGTACATCTGTTAGAAGATAGTCTTTGGAGCCAAATACTTTTACTAGTAATTATGACATTTTTCACTTTTTAGGTACCTGCTCTGCACTCTGTAGGTTGTGGTCTTGAAGAAACCTGACCACAGCTTCTAGCCTCTTAAGTTACTGGTAATATCTTTAGATGGCACAAACCCACTTTTTCTCTAGACCATGGTCTTTCACACCATTCTGAAAGGAAGCAGAAGCAGCTACAGGTAGTACTAAAATCACACTTACCTGGTCGTCCAGCAGTGAGGCAGCTGGAAGAATCAAATAGGAGTGTGAGAAGCTGAGCAGGATCCTGTGACTTTTATAGTCTTTACACCTACACCACCCTGATTATGAAATTTTCCTTTTGTTTGCCATTTAAGGGTAATTATTAATGATTTTTGAAACCCAAGCTTAAGACCGCATGAGCTTCATAATTAAGGGCAAGATCCAATAAAGGGCCACCTCAACAGTTGCTTAATGGTTCAGAGTCCCAAGTATAAGCTTGGATTCTTTACCCCTTAGATTACACTTTTCCTACAATGTGGAACTAGGATATTTGCTCACTGTTCACATTTCAGAAAGCTCACATATGGAGGGTTGGTTTTTTTCAATTTAGTTGCGTATTTAGGCTTGAAAAAAATAATTTTCTGCACATCAAGAAAAAATGCTGAAATAGATAATCAAATACCACATAGTTTAAAGAATTGCCTTTTAGCCTTTGAAGTCCCTGTGATGTTTTGTACATATAAGGTGGTTAAATTTTTTTTTAATAAGCATCCACTTTTAAAAAATAAATAAATAATTAATTAATTAATTTGGCTGTGTTGGGTCTTAGTTGCTGCGCGGGCTTTTCTCTAGTTGCGGCGAGCGGGGGCTACTCTTCGTTGCGGTGCGGAGTCTTCTCATTGCGGTGGCTTCTCTTGTTGCGGAACATGGGCTCTAGGTGCACGGGCTTCAGTAGGTGTGGCATGCGGGCTTAGTAGTTGTGGCTCATGGGGTCTAGAGTGCTGGCTCAGTACTTGTGGCGCACGGACTTGGTTGCTCTGTGGCATGTGGGATCTTCCCAGACCAGGGCTCGAACCCGTGTTCCCTGCATTGGCAGGTGGATTCTTAACCACTGTGCCACGAGGGAAGTCCCTAGGTGGTTAAATTTTTGAATAACTGAATGAATGAATGAATGAATGAATAAAATATCATTGAGAAGCAGGTTTAAGAAGTCGGGGGAAGATACACAATAACTTGTGGTTTCATTTGGCAAAGCAAGATTGCCAAATAGCATGGTCATTTTTCAACTTTTTCATTATTTGTTGTTCCCATATGTGCTTTTTATTTCTTTTCCTTGCCAAATCTATTTTGTTAATCATTCTAAAAACTCGTGAAAACACTTGACTTACTTTTATTCAATTGGAATTACTAGAAACTTTTGGAACTGCCACGATTTAAAATTGGAGACTAAATTTATTTCTCTTAGAAAGAGTTCTATGAAAGAATTAGGACATTTCCTGGGAACATTGATCCGATACTGATTGTAACTCACAAAAGGGGGTTCCAGATCAACTTTAAAAGCACTTATCAGCTTTTAAATACTTGTATATGTCCCCACTTTTTATGGACCTTTTCTATATTTAGTTTTCTATGGCCCTTTGTTATATTGTAGACAAATTCAGGATTAAAATATTGGACTGTATTTTTCTCTGAGGCTTTTCAGTTCTAAAATTCTAAGGCCTTATTTACCTTGGAGAACAAATGTGAAATCTTATATATAGAGTTCCTTAAAAGCTGCCACCAGTCCTGAGTCCTGATCATTCCATGCACCTTAGCTGTCTTGTGTATGTTATTCTCACTTTTATTGCAGATTATTTGACATTGGTATGCATCAGTACTGACTGTGTATTAACTCACTTCTTAGAGTAAAGATAGGCATTTTGCTTTTAGCTGTAAGATTTACACAAAAATGTTCTGATTTTGGCAATGTATTTTAATCAAGATTTTAGAGAATTTCTCGGGTTTTTATACTTATGCTCTGTCTTACCTGGGAGGAAGGAGGCTTTTGTTGAACAGTCATGAAAGTATCTTTTTCCGCCAACACCTTTTTAAAAAAATTTCAAATCTACAGAAAATTTGCAGGAAGAGTCAATGAATACCAACCCACCTTTCGCCCAGATTCACTAATCGGTAACATTTCCACATTTGCTTTCTCTTTCTACGGATGACCCCCCCCAACCCCAACCATTTGAGAATCAGTTACAGACATCCAGACACTAACCCCCTAAATACCTCAGCATCTTATCTCGTAAGGACAAGGACATTCTCTTACACATCCACAGTGCCATTATCACAGCCCATATTCACATCTCCCCAGTTGTTGAAATAGCATCTTAAATTATCTGTTCTCTCAAATTACCGCTTGTGAGCTAAAATCAACATGGCAGTTGTTTTATTTCTTGAATCTACTGAAGAAATGATTTAAATAACTATATGTGATCTTAATAACAATATAATATATAACTATATGATTTTAACAAGTATGTATTGTATGAGATAATATATGTTGTATGCAACACATGAAATGTATATATGAACACACGTGTGTGTGAGCATGTGTGTATATAAAATGAACCCTAAGAAAAACATTTGGAACAGTATTGGTTAACAGTCTTTTAGGCTACAAATCTCTAGTTTCAAGGGAAGACCTCTGATTAAAACAGGCCCAGTGCTGCTTGTTGTCAGAACTTAGGCTTGTGGTAAACGCTAACAGAACGGGAAAAACACCCCGTTGGTCCTCTTATGTTTTCACTTGCTCACCTCTGCAAGTCACATCTCTCGCCTCTTATTTTTCTCTTTACCTGTGGACTCAAGCGTGACGGTAAACCTGCAATGGGAAACATGAAATCCACCAATAGATACTCTCATGAAACATTAACTAAAAATATATGGAGATGGGCAATAAATACAGGGTGTGTTCAAAAGAGTGCATTTTGAAACCAGAGAAGGGGGAAAACATGACCGGCACAAGATAGGTAATGGAAAAATGGAGAGGCAAAGGTTATTTCACCTCACCGTTCAATTGCTTGATCTTTGGACAGACTTCAGTTTTTCCTGGGAAAGCCAAGAGTAACTTATTTTACAAGCTTGAGGTACCACAGGTCTCCGTGGCCGGGTTACTATGCTCGAAGGCCACAGCAGCAGTGCCTCAAAAAGCACCTCGGGAAGAGGGTAGTGTCAGCATCCAGGCCCTGCGAAGCAAAATGGGTGTAAAATGCTGTCTGTGGGCTCGTGTTGTCTTTGATGCTGAGGTTTGGGAGAGACCGTGACTATTAAAGAGCAGCTGTCCCTAAAAGGGAGCCCCCCCGCCCATGACAGAGTTCACCTTTCGCTTCCAGCCTCTGCCCTGGGTGCCAGAGTTCGCAGAGGCCTCTTTATCAGAGCCCGAGACTATCGAGGGCTGCCTTTTTACCATGGGCTGTGTGCTGCCCCCGCACCTGACCCGTTAGCTCCAGAAATCCCGCAGCACCTGTGTGAAGTGGATGCCGCTGTTACCTCCAGTCTACAGAGACAGTCAAGGACCCATTCAAGGTCACGTCACTGGGGACTGGCAGAGCTGGGATTCAAGTCCAGAGCCAGCCCGCACCGTCAGCCACCATGCCACCTGCTCCGTCTCAGGAGTAGGGCTTCTGTGAGGAGAGCTGGTCAATGTTAGTGTGAGGCTCAGAGGCAGGACTTAAGTGTCATGATCACACCTGAAGGTATAAGAATGTTCTTTTCCTAGTGGAAGTAATACAGACCTTATTTTACTGGTGGAAAAAACCAAGTTAAAGAAATTAGAGGGGCTTCCCTGGTGGCACAGTGGTTGAGAGTCCACCTGCCGATGCTGGGGACACGGGTTCGTGCCCCGGTCCGGGAAGATCCCACATGCCGTGGAGCGGCTGGGCCCGTGAGCCATGGCCGCTGAGCCTGCGCGTCCGGAGCCTGTGCTCTGCAACGGGAGAGGCCGCAACAGTGAGAGGCCCGCGTACTGCAAAAGAAAAAAAAAAAATACTAGAAAATATCTACATATTTCTAGGATTGCTTAATGCTTTCACCATTGTAGATTCCATCCTCACGCTGCCCTGATGCTGCAGAGAAGTACCGGCCCTGTATCAGGTGAGAGGTGAGCTTGGGCACAGCGTACCTTGGCCTCAGAGCAGGCAACTGCCCCTCTCCCCTTCCGTCTGCGACTTGGTCTCAGAGACCCTCTACTTCTTGTAGGCCCACCGACCAGTCCCTGGGTCTCCTCTGTTAGTTTTTGATTAAAATCCAGGGAAATTTAATGATGGAGCTCTTGATCCAAACCTGCCATTGTGCTGAACTCTGGTAGTGCTAGAGAGGAAGATCTAGTCCTTGTGCGTGAGGAGCCCACACTTTAGTTTCTGAGAGGAGATGCATATACGAAATGATGGAGGAGGTTAAAGTTGTATATGATATAGGACTGTATTAGTTTCCTATTGCTGCTGTAACAAATTACCACCAACTTAGTGACAAATTTATTTTTTTACAGGTCTGGAGCTCAGAAGCATTTCTTCTGGAGGCTCTAGGGGAGAATCTATTTCTTTGCCTTTTCCAGCTTCTAGAGACTGCCTGCTCATGGCCCTTTCCTCCATCTTTAAAGCCAGCCATGTGGCCTCTTCCAGTCTCTCTCTCCTTCTCTCTCTGACCTCTGCTTCGTTGTCACATCTCCATCTCTGATTCTGACCCTCCTGCTTCTTCTTATGAAGACCCTGTGGTTACGTTGGGCCCACCCTGATAACCCCCAGATAATTTTACCATCTCAAGAGGCTTAATTTAATCAGACTGCCACGGAAGGCAGCATATTCACGGTTTCTGGGGACTAGGACTTGGACATCTTTGGGGGGGGGTTTATTCAGCCTACCACTTATTGGAAATGAATTAACACTGTGTAGGTCATTTGTTTGGTAGGGTGAGCATAACAGTGGTATTAAGTATGGCACGGTAAGGAGAACTGGAGGGTGCCCCTAAAGCGCAAGCCCACGTGGGATGGTGGGGAGAAGCTATCTCAGGGAAAGTAGTAAAGAGGCGGTATGTATGTAGTGGCATTGAGGGGAGCGGAGCAGAGGCGCCATCGGCGATGGACCTATCCAGCTGAGGTAGAAACCACGGGTCAGAATATGTGGGGAGAGCATAGATGGTTCCTGAATGAGGTGGAACCTGTGTGCCACATGGAAGGGTTTAGATTTGGTCTGCAACGATGGAGGCTGCTGTAGCTGCCCAGCTACTGAAGATGGTCTGCTGGGAGGTAGGCTCCTCTAGTGTCCCCAAATGAAATGTCCAAAGGCAAGGGACTGGACAGAAGCTGGCCTTACCAGGGTTCTGTCAGGTAGGTCAGAAGGCGTGCAC
>NW_006781860.1:258198-283784 GCF_000442215.2 Lipotes vexillifer | reverse complement strand
CCCACACTGCCATTTAGGAATTTCATCTTTGGGAATTCCCTGGCAGTCTAATGTTTAGGACTCTGCACTTTCCCTGCCGAGGCTCAGGCTTAGTTCACTGATTGGGGAGCTAAGATCCTGCAAGCCGCGCTCCGTGGCCAAAAAAAAAAAGTGGGGGGGGAGTTTCATCTTTGATAAGAGAACCTAACTTCCCTAGACTTTGTTGTTCAAGGTACCCAGGACTCCTGAAGTCTTAAACCCATTACACTTTTATCATGGGCTGCAGAAACTTTGGTAAAGGTTAATTAGGGCCGTGTTTATCCTTACATGGTACATTTACATCTCCTAAAGCTTTATCACCACCAATATTCGTTACTTATTGATCCTTTTTTATTTTTCTTCTGGGCTATGGCTCGGTTCCAAGAAACGACAGATCTGTAGTGGGGATCAGATGACAGCTTGTATTTAGGCAAACTCAGAATGGGCCGAGGCGACCCTTTTGCAATGGAAGAGGGATTTTCCTCTTAGATGCAAAATCTAGGGTATTTTGAAAATGTTGGGATTAAAACTAGAGCATATCTGAAGTTCTTTAACCACCCCAGTAATGATAAAAGATATGTTTTAAAACTGTGATGTTCTCCTGTCTCTCAGGCTTTTCTCGGAAGGAATGCCAAGAACAAAGACGTTTCCTTAATTTTGTTGCTCAATCAGGCTGTTTGTAACCCGAGAGGCAGTCATACTGTCATCTTTAGAGCTGCTAGGACGGCCTGATAACTCTGCAAGGCAACTGGTTTGGCCAGGTTTGACCAGAAGTACCCTGTGTTCTCTGCCTTCCCCAGCTGTCCCCTTCTGGAGTGTTTCTATTCTCCCAGCTGGAGCCTGGCCTGGACGTTCTTTTTTTTTTTTAACATCTTTAATGGAGTATAATTGCTTTACAATGGTGTGTTAGTTTCTGCTTTATAACAAACTGGATCAGCTCTACATATACATATATCCCCTTATCCCCTCCCTCTTGCATCTCCCTCCCACCCTCCCTATCCCACCCCTCAAGGTGGTCACAAAGCACTGAGCTGATCTCCCTGTGCTATGCAGCTGCTTCCCACTAGTTATGGATTTTACATTTGGGAGTGTATATATGTCCATGCCACTGTCTCACTTTGTCCCAGCTTACCCTTACCCCTCCCTGTATCCTCAGATCCATTCTCTAGTAGGTCTGTGTCTTTATTCCCATCTTGCCCCTAGGTTCATCATGACCTTTTTTTTTTATTTGTAGATTCCATATATATGGATTAACATACGGTATTCGTCTTTCTCTTTCTGACTTACTTCACTCTGTATGACAGACTCTAGGTCCATCCACCTCACTACAAATAACTCAGTTTTGTTTCTTTTTATGGCCGAGTAATATTCCATTGTATATATGTGCCACATCTTCTTTATCCATTCATCTGTCGATGGACACTTAGGTTGCTTCCATGTCCTGGCTATTGTAAATAGAGATGCAATGAACATTGTGGTACATGACTCTTTTTGAATTATGGTTTTCTCGGAGTATATGCCCAGTAATGGGATTTCTGGGTCATATGGTAGTTCTATTTTTAGTTTTTTAAGGAGCCTCCATACTGTTCTCCATAGTGGCTGTATCAATTTACATTCCCACCTACAGTGCAAGAGGGTTCCCTTTTCTCCACAGGACAGGGTTAAAGGAGCAGCTGCTTCGGGGGCTCTGGCTCACTCAGGCCCGGGGGGGGGATTGGGGGAGGGCGGGGCACGATGCGGGGCGAGCCTTCGGCGGCAGAGGCCGGCGGGACGTTGCACCAGCCTGAGGCCGCCATGTGTTCTCCCGGGGAAGTTGTCCCTGGATCACGGGGCCCTGGCAGTGGCGGGCTGCACAAGATCCTGGGAGGGGAGGTGTGGACAGTGACCTGTGCTTGTTCACAGGCTTCTTGGTGGCAGCAGCAGCAGCCTTAGCGTCTCATGCCCGTCTCTGGTGTCCGCGCTGACAGACGCAGCTCGCGCCCATCTCTGGAGCTCGTTTAGACGGTGCTCTGAATCCCCTCTCCTTGCGCCCCCAGAAACAATGGTCTCTTGCCTCTTCGGCAGCTCCAGACTTTTCCCCGGACTCCCTCCCGGCTAGCCGTGGCGCGCTAGCCCCCTTCAGGCTGTGTTCATGCTGCCAACCCCAGTCCTCTCCCTGCGCTCCGACTGAAGCCGGAGCCTCAGCTCCCAGCCCCGCCCGCCCCGGCGGGGGAGCAGACAAGCCTCTCGGACTGGTGAGTGCCGGTCGGCACCGATCCTCTGTGCGGGAATCTCTCCGCTTTGCCCTCCGCGCCCCTGTGGCTGCGCTCCCCTCCGCGGCGCCGAAGCTCCCCGCTCCGCCTCCCGCAATCTCTGCCGCGAAGGGGCTTCCTAGTGTGTGGAAACCTTTCCTCCTTCACTGCTCCCTCCCACTGGTGCAGGTCCCGTCCCTTTTCTTTTGTCTCTGTTTATTCTTTTTTCTTTTTCCCTGCCCAGAAACGTGGGGAGTGTCTTGCCTTTTGGGAGGTCTGAGGTCTTCTGCCAGCGTTCAGTAGGTGTTCTGTAGGACTTGTTCCACGTGTAGATGTATTTCTGATGTATTTGTGAGGAGGAAGGTGATCTCCACGTATTACTCTTCTGCCATCTTGAAGGTCTTCATGGCCTGGACGTCCTTCCACTGAGTGTGTGATGGGCATCCCCGGATGAAGCCCCCTGTCAGTTCTTGCTCTGCTTTTCTCCTTTCACTGCTGTTCAGGGCATCATTCAGAGTTGGAAAGCTACTTCCGTCTGCTCCCCCATCTTTTGTCTACCGTTTTCTTTGCCTCTCCAGTGGTTTCTATGGGAGCGTATTCTAATCGGAGGGTCACCGTGGCAATTACACCTTGGGATTTCTTTCTGTGCTATCATATCAGGAGAAGGTCTTATTTATTGCTTTTGAAAACAGCACGGATAATGTGAACTAATACCCTAGTAGAAGGCCTACACAATATATTTCACTATTTGGGCCTTCAATTTGTATTTTCATTAAAGTAATTATGTGTTCAACAATTCCAAAAAAACAAAAAACAAAAAACCCCAACAATTCCAAAAGGCCTATAATGAAAAAATTCAATAATCCTCACCTCCTGTCTACCACACTCAACTCTTACAGCTGTGTCTCCTGATATTTCATGTTTCTAAATAATGTTCTCATATTGCTCTTTCAGGAATTTCCAGACTTCCCTCTATGTTGGAGGAGTGTTTAAGACCCATAGGCAGCCCTGTGCCCACTGCATTTAGCTTTTGGAAATATTTTCTGGCCTTGTGTTTGTCAGATTCAACCCAAGTAAGCAGTAAGGGAGGATTCCTGTTCTTAGTTGGGTCATTTGACTCCATTCTCAGTGGTTTATACCAGAACATTCCTTGAATTCCAAACATGCCAATAACTGAACAAACTACATTAAAAGACTCTTCCTGAGTGGAGAAACCCAATGCCGGAAGTAAGGCTGACTTGAAGCATCACAGTACACTTATAAGAAGAAACCAGGGGAGTTTATTGCTGTGGTCTTCCTAAAGGGTTCAGGTTGTCTTCAACTGAAGCGGAAATTGTAGCTGTGAATCAACCTAGGACTTCTTATGAGTCTGTGGCAGGTAGTGTAGTCTTATCTGTCCTTTCCTAGAAAATACCCAAGGGGCTGAAAGCTAAACAGCTCAGCTTTCTGAACTGGAAGCTGATGCCCTCTCCTCACCTCACTCCTGTAATACTTAATCTAGCCGTAATTAGCCGACCCAAGAAGATAGGAAAGACACGCCAAGGCCAAAAGCACTTCAGAACCAAGCGCTCCATCTGCCAAAGGGTGTAGTCAGGTTTTTTCTCCACCCCTTCCTCTCAGTGACTCTTAGAGTGTACCCGGGCCACAGGGTTCAAATGGCTCAGAAAGTTCTTCTGGAACACTGAAAAGATCATACAAGTTCTTGGAAAATTCTAGTTGTCAAGGATTCCTGTAGAGCAACATGTGGCAGTTAGGGTATAGAAAAAACAAGGAAAGCAAGGTTTTATGAGAGGAAACGAGCAATTCCATTAGAACAGGTTAACTCACCCAACTGTAGTCTGTTTTAACAACTTAAAGATGGAATAAAACCATGAGATTGTAGTGAACAGAATTGCGAGAATAGACCATTGTCTAACACGAACAGACTTTTCATAAAAATCACGTGTCTGCATTTCTGTGAATTAATCCTAAAGATAAATCTGAAATTATTTGGTCTGAGTTCATTCAGTCATCCCTGCATTCGTTCAGTGCATACCAGATGCCAGTTCCATGTGTGCTAGGGGCTGGGAATGCAATGGTAAAAGCAAAAAGTGCCCCAGCTCTTAGCGATTCACAGTCTAGTACACAAAGCACTCTACACACAAACGGAGGGGAGCACGGTGATGAGGAGTGTGTTGATAGAGGACCCCGACTAGGGTATGGTGCCTGCTAATATCAGCTCCTGCGGAAGCTCATGTTGAATAGTTGAGCTAAGATCTTACGGTTAAGGATGGATTAATTTAGGAAAAGAGGGTAGGGGAGTGGGAGATGTTCAAAGTCTCCATGGTGGGAGAAAGGAAGATGCACTTGAGGAAGTGAAGGAAGGCTCAGTGACCAGAGCTCAGGGTAGGAGGGGAAAGTCGCGGGAAGTGAGGCTGAAGGGCTAGGTTGGGCCAGTACCAGGCAGTCAAGGATTTCAAGCAGGAGAAACACCACGACCACTCTGCCTGCAGTGCGCAGGGTTGGGGGGACATGTGAATGTGGGGCATGTCTAGTTGGTGAGCTCTGGCCGCAGTCCAGGTGAGGGGTTGTGGTTTGGTTGGTGGTGGGAGCTGTGGATGGATGCAGGAAGTCTAGAGCTGGTAAGTGGATAGGACTTAACACATTGGAGATGAGGGAGAGGGAGAGATCCAGGGTGGCACTTAGGTTTCTACCTATGGAATTTGATAGAATGGATTATATATATATTTTTTTTCTTTAATTTTTTTAATAAGAGTAACCCTTCTAGGGGGTTTCCCTGGTGGTCCAGTGGTTAAAGACTCCGTGCTTCCACTGCAGTGGGCACAGGTTCGATTCCTGGTTGGGGAACTAAGATCCTGCATGCCGCATGGCATAGCCAAAAAAAAAAAAAAAAAAAAAGAATCCTTCTGAATGATTTTCTGCAAATAAGTACAGTTGGCTCTCCGTATCCATGGGTTTGGCATCCGCAGATACCGATAGCTGACTGTATTATGCCATTTTATATAAGGGATTGGAGCATCCAAGGATTTTGTTATCCAGAGGGGTCCTGGAACCTGTCCCCCTGGATACTGAGGAACGACTGTATTTCTGGTATCCTTTTCCAAAATGGACAGATTTGCTTATGGAAAATCTTTAGGGAGTGGAGTGGGCGGTGGGAGAGGGTTGTTATTATAAGGGACGTGAAGACCAAAGTGGAAGGTCCTAGAAGGTCAGAACTTGAAGTGTGAACATTGCCTGGAACTGACACTTTGAGTAATGACAGGAGGGAGGTTATAAAGATGCTCCTGATAAATTTTTTACCTGTGATTTGAATGAAGGATGAGAAGCAGAGATGAAAAGGCAGCATACTGTGAGGAGTGTATAAAAGCATGACCGTGTTTGAATAGGAAGATTGGAAGGAACGATCGGATTTTCTTGTTTAAGGAACATCCTTACCCAGTGAGCATCCCCTAAAAGTAAAGCTTGAAATGTGGGAAATTATGTTTTTACAAGATGGCAAAACCGGACTTCTTTTGTTTTCTAAGGTGATTGATATGCCGGAACACAACCCTGGCAATTTGGGAGGAACGATGAGGCTGGGAATAAGAAGAACTGTTTTCAAAACTGAAAATTCAATATTAAGTAAGTTTCTCAGATCATTTGTTTTATAACATGGCAGGCATCATTTACATGGCCGTGCCTGGCCACAGCCCTCCTGGAGCTCTCCTGTCCCGTCCCTCTCGCCCCTTCCCTGCCTCTGCACTCGCTGGTCCTCCTGCTTCTCCATTCCTCTCCCTGAAAGGGTTGGTAGAACACACATGGATGCCCCTTCTCATTTGCCCTCCACCACACCCTGGCCAGTGGGCTGCTTTGTGCTTTACCGATGCTCCTGGGGTTGACCCTGCACCAGGACAGCCCTGATTCCAGCTCAGTTCTTTCCAATCCACTGTTTTCCCCACTGCATCGAAACCAGCTCCCTGTTTAACTGTTTGATGTCTGACTGCTTTGAGCCACTAATTTTTGAACTTCTCGAGAAGGGGGGCAGTTATGTCTCAGAAGTCTATTTCTCTGTTCCCCGAGTAGCTCCAGCATGGGGCAAGGAAAATATGATGTGCTTCACTGTCTGATATTTGCTGATCTTCTACTCCCGATAAGGTTATTCTAATTTCTGTGGAACTTTTTTCCATAGATTAACATATGATATGAGAATAACTTAATGTAACCCCAAAACCCTTAATTCAATTTGATAAATATATCTCAGTGCCTGCTCTGCGCCATATGCACTGTGCTCGATTCTGGAGATACAGCAGTGGCCAGGACAGATGCCTGCGCTGCTCACCTTCCCCCCTCCACCCCCCCCACCCCGCCCGTCCCCGGGCCGGATGCACAGGAGGGAACCAAGGTATCTCGGGCGTCCAGCATCCTTCCTGTAAAGTTATAAGAATACCTTAGAAAAATGCCTTCTTCACTCAAAGAAGAATCAGACTAGAAACATGAGGTTCTCCTTTAAGGCTGATAAACAGCTTCTAAGGAATATAAAGCTTCCTAGCAAGAAGGAAATTTAAAAAGGAAAAGTTTTAAAGTGCACATATTTCCCTACTCTCTCGGGGTGAGAAGCCAGTGTTCTTTAAGTGACTTTTTTCTTTAAGAATATAAGAATTTTTTTTCTTTGTGGGTATTAGCAGCGATTCTTTGGCTTTTAGATGTTTCTAAATACTTTGAAACTTTGTTCAAATAGTGGTCTAAGAGGCAAAAATGGTTAGTGAGAAATTTCATCTTTTAAAATTGTTAACCTACTGTAAAAGATTCAGTTATAATCGTACTAAGCTTTTTAAAAAGAGCATTGTGTTCAATATATTTAAAATTTTTACCTGTCTTGATGGAAGTAAGACTGATTTAGGATTTGTTTTTCTTTACAGTAGACCTAAAAGTAGCATTGATGATTTTTATGAATCTTAAACATAACACCAAAGTTTGTTGCTTAATTAACATCTTTTGCCTGCCTTGAAAAAAATGTTAAACAGCTCTATTAAGATGTAATTTACATACCGTACAATTCATCTGTTAAAAGTGTACAACTCACAGAGTTATGCAACCATCACCACAGTCAAGTTTTGAACATTTTTATCACTTCAAAAAGAAACCCTGTTCCCTTTAGCTATCACCACCACCCCCTCCAGCCCTAAGCCCATTACCTTAATCTATAGTTTTGCCTATTCTGGATAGTTCATATAGATAGAATGGTATGATCTCTGGCATTTGTGTTTGGCTTCTTTCATTTAGCATAATGTTTAAACGTATGTGTACATTGTAGCATGTGTCAGTACTCCATTCCTTTTTTTTCTAAACTTTTTCTTTTTAAGTTTTCATGGTCTTTTCTAAACTTTATCTATCAACCTTAGTTTTTTGTTTTTTTTTTTTTCCACACCACATGGCATGCGGGATCTTAGTTTCCCGACCGGGGATTGAACCCCGGGCCCCCTGCAGTGGAAGCGTGGAGTCTTAACCACGGCTCCTCCAGGGAAGTCTCTATCATCCTTAGTTTTTATATAGTCTGTTATAGTAGCAAAGTTTTTCATGTATTTAGTCTTCATGTCTATTATTTGGGCATATATTTAATTGAGTTAAGGAACCATAATATACTGATTCATTTCCATTTGCTAAGCATTTCAGGTTGTTTCTATCATTTTGTTAGAAAAATGCTGATGTGAACATTTTGACCCAGTGTTCTTTTGTTCTTTTGATTGTTTCTTTAGGATAGATTCCCAGGAGTCAGACTATTATGTCAAAGGGTATGAACACTTTTATAACTGATAATTCTGCTGGATTGTTTGAAAGAAAAGGTGAACCAGTTCATAATGATGTTACCTGTACTGTCGTGTCCTTGCTTTGTCTTTTTGTTAATATTTTAATTATTTTTCTTCTTGTTCTATTAACAAGAACAAAAGGGCCTTGTATTATTGTACTTTAATTTGCATTTCTTTTCATTTCTACAAAGTGGAAATTTCCCCTTTCCAGATGTTGGTTTACTTGTTTGTGTACCACCCATGTCTGAAGTCTCCACCAGCACTTAATATGGGAAGAGAGAGATATACCAGCCCAGAGTCTCTTACCTAGATGGTCTAAAGCAAGGGTTGGTAAGCTTTTTCTGTAAAGGGCCAGATAATAAATATTTTCAATTTTGGAGCCATATGGTCTTTGATGCAACTACTCAACTCTGTGTTGTAGCGTGAAAGCAGCAATAGGCAAATATGCAAGTGAACGAGCATGGTTGTGTTCCAATGAACCTTTATTTATGGGCACTGAAATGTGAATTTCATGTAATTTTTATGCATCATGAAACATTATTTTTCTTTTGTTTTTTTTTAACCATCTGAAAATGTAAAAACCATTCTTAGTTCGAGAGCTGAACAAAGACAGGGGAATCCTGTTCTGCCTCAGGGTTGCCACGGCTTACAGAACCCCCGTCTAAACAAAAGAAGCACAGGCTGGACGAAGCAAGAGGCCAAGCCAGCAAGGCTGCTACCCTCCTGGGGAGCGTTCAAGGACATCTCCCCACTTGTCCACTTGCCTGCCTAAATACCCTATTTAGTGACAGAATAAGGCCAAGATGGCTTTCAGAAGCCATTTGGTCCAGCCTTTGTACTGTTCACCTGAGCAAGTGGAGGGCCCACAGGTGGAACAGTTCGCCATGGGTGGGTGCGGGGGCACAGGCCTCGGCTGCTCTTCTCACATTGTTTTTAGTCTTCTACTGGAACACGTGGCCCTGGCTCCACAGCCCACCGTTACGATCACTCTCCAAAACGTGACTCTTTAAACACACATTTCAGGATTGTGAAACTTGTCAAACACTTCAGATGCGTATATTTTATTGCATGTAAATTATACCTCAATTTACAAACCATATACATTTTATCTGGGAATGTAGATGGTAGGACTTGTCTACTTATAGTGATACCATTACTTGGTTGATTAACTCATTAGATGACTTTTGAAAAGCAGGGGGATATGGTACAAAGCAGTTAAGTCTTTTTTTTTTTTTTAAACATCTTTATTGGAGTATAACTGCTTTACAATGGTGTGTTAGTTTCTGCTGTATAACAAAGTGAATCAGCTGTACATATACATATATCCCCATATCCCCTCCCTCTTGCGTCTCCCTCCCTCCCACCCTCCTTATCCCACCCCTCTAGGTGGTCACAAAGCACCAAGCTGATCTCCCTGTGCTATGCCGCTGCTTCCCACTAGCTATCTATTTTACATTAGCAGTTAAGTCTTAAATGGGGTGCTTTGAAGAGTGGGAAATCTAGATTGAGGTGTGGCTAGAGACGGAGGGGGTCAGACTCAGGTGAGAGGGGAGCCAGGGAGAGCACCGAGGAACTTTGGTATGAGAGGGTTTTAAGACTTCAGAAACTTTATTGTTTTGCTTGTGGCTCTCAACTGAGTGTGAGAGCTGGGAACATACTGAAGTACAAAGCAATACAGACAAGGCTCAGAGCTCACTCAGGGGACAGCTGACAGCTCGTTGGATAGTGTGTCCCAAACATTATAGGTCCCTGGCTTAATTTTTTTGGTCAGGTCCCAAGTATGTTG
The DNA here is from genome assembly GCF_000442215.2 of Lipotes vexillifer. Classification (NCBI taxonomy): domain Eukaryota; kingdom Metazoa; phylum Chordata; class Mammalia; order Artiodactyla; family Lipotidae; genus Lipotes; species Lipotes vexillifer. The sequence goes on along the minus strand of NW_006781860.1, from coordinate 273,963 downwards.
CTAAGACATCCAGGAGAAGAAGCCTGTTTTGTCTGTGCCAAGTGTGGTCTTTAAACCGAACTGCCACCAGCAGCAGGAACACATTATTGGGACCATTCAGGTAGTGTGTTTGAATACTGCGCAGTCTGGTGTGGGTGTGCGCTGGTAGGAACGCTAGAGTAAACCCAGTTTAAAGCAGTCCCAAACTGTGTATGCAATCCGCGTGACTCTGCCCTCCAAACCAGCACCCTTGCACTCGGGGAAGCAGAGGAGGGAGAGGGCCAGCCCCTGAGCACGGTGGGGCTGGGCCGTGGGGTCGTTAAAGGCGAGTGGAATGCTGTTTTGCCCTCCAGGGGTGTCCGGTCCAGTGGCGGATGCAGCATGATGTATTGGAAGGAATTAGGAGCCCCCTGCTGTGCAGTGCGCACAGCTGGAGACCAGGTCCTGGTGATTTCCCATCAGAGTTCTGACGTGCCCCTCATCCTCAGGGCAGACGACATGGGGACAGTGAGTTGATGCTGGCAGAGTCAGCTGGCAGAGGAGGCTGGGAAGAGCTCCTCAGGGTGACGCCAGCTGCTAGTGAGTGTGGCAGAGTGTAGGCTGCAGGAGGCCAGCGAAGCTGTCTGGACGCAGCAGGTGAAAATTGAATAGTTTAGGAAAAGACTTAATTCCTTTTGGGGACCTTGTCTGCATTTCCTCATAATAAGGAGGAGGACTTGACTGGAAGGCTTGGTTCTGCTTTACTGTAAGAGAAAGAGGTTTTTGTTTTGAGAGAACAGAGGCAAGAGGCCAATTAGGAAGGTATTGAGTGAGTCCCTGTATTAAGGATCTGGGTAAAATTCATGGCATTGGAAATGCAGAGTGGTTTAATGTCAAATTTGAAAGAACTGAAAGACAGGCTGCTAAGGGGAAGAAATTTTCAGGCTAGAAAAACTGCTTGTGCTTTCTTATCTCTTATCCAAGCGTTGATAGACAGAAACAGCTTCTAGTTCCTTGTGTGATTAGATTGTTAGGAAGTTTGAGGAAAAAAACAGCCGCACAAAAAACCTTGGCTGGGTTAATGAGGTGATTTATAAAACAGTTTGAAAGAGATCACCAGGGAGTTAGGGACCCAGAAGGTCCGTGCCACGGTAACATGTTGCGCTGAGACAGGAGTTTGAAAGGAGCGTGGTGGGCCTCGGGAGAGGAGTGGGCCAGCCTCTCCACCTCCCCGCGGACAGCCCACACTGGGGGTCCCTCTCTCCCCGGCTGCTTCTTGCCTTTCGCTGGGGCTTTCCCAGCAAAGTGTATTTGTGGATATGGGGGCTCACAGGTCTGGGACATAGCTCCTTTAATTGTAAGGGGTTAAAGCATTTATGTCCCCCTTACTGGACCAGCTCTGTCCTGAGCACTTCACCTGTGGGAACTCGGGAGGTGGTTACAACCCAGCCCCTGGAGTCACACCACCCCATCCCCAGCTCTCAGTTGCTGGCTGTGTAGCTGCTCACCCTCAGTTCTGCATCTAGAAAATGGACATCAGAAGAGCTGCTACCTTGTGGCGGCCTTGTGAGGGCTAAATCAGCTATGCACGTGGGTCCTTAGAACAGCACCTGGCACAGGAAAGCGCTATTCCAGTGCGATGCTAGGATCGTGAATGGGGAGGGTTTATTGTATTGACCTGTGATTCTCTCAGAGCTCGGGATAAACTTCAGTTAGTGGCCTGTGTTAAGAATGGGCTCTCACGGGGCCAGTGGGTGGGGAGAAGAGGTGAGCCGAGGGGTGGGGGGCAGGCAGCCCCTTTGTCTTGCAGGTTCTCTCAAGCCCCTCCCTTCTGGTTTCCTGGCTCCCCAACCTGCTAATATGGTCTAGCAGAAGAATGCAGAAAATCTAAGAAAAGAGTTTTAAAAAATGCGACGAGAATACTAAAAGGGGGGTGGGGGTGGGTGGGAATAAAAGGAGATACAAGCAATGGAAAAGCATGTGACCCTGCAGTGTACAGTTAAAGGGAAGGACTAGCATTTTTAAACTAGAAAATCAGCATTTTCATAATAGAAAATTGAGATAAAAGCAGAGCATGAAAACTAAAATTAGGGTAAGGGGAGGAGTTTAGATACGTAAAAGAAATGAGATGTTTTCTAAAAATTAAAGGAATGATCTGCTAAAATCCAAAAGTAAAAAATGGAGAAGGAGAAAGATACTGGGCCGTGCGCTTTCTAAGTATCGGTCACTAGGACACGATGGGCATCTTTTCAGTTATGCCTGTCAACACCCCTGGGACCCAGCCGCATTTTGCACGCGAGAACCGCGTCGTAGCATGGCGAAGTCACTTGTTAGAAAGTCACTGAGCTGATTTCAGAGCCCGAACTCCTGACCACCTCACTCTGCCAAATGGCTGGACCTTAATCAAAGAGGGGACAGAAACCCCCAAACAGCTCCCAGAGCTGAGCCTCCTCGCACTGAGAGCCCCAAGACAGGCTTCCGCAGGTTTCAGGAGGAGTGTCTTGTGGCAACAGGGAGTGAAGAGCCCACCCCTGGCTTCTGAAAGCCAGTTGAAATCAGGTGCTTGGCTTGAGGAAGGACCCTGAATCAACCTTGGACTGAGCAGCTGGGCCAGTAGGCCCCGGTTGGGAATGTGAACGAGTTACACAGCCAAGTGTGAGAAATGCCATGGCTTAAGCTCAACAATCAATGGCAGTTACAGTGGGCCTCAGAGTTAGAGAGGCCATAGGGAATGGTGGGGCCTGGGGCAAATTGACAAGCACTTGACCCATCAAAGGAGTAACTGCTACAGCTGATAGTTGCATGAAGGACTGTGGATTCACTGTTGCCAGTCGTCTAAATTTTTAAGAGAATCTGGAAATCCAGAGTTTTATGAGAAATCTTCTGATTCTTAAATGTTGGCAACTTATTTAAAAATTAAAAACTGTGTGTCTGCCGACAATGTGCAAGCCAAATACACCAAAAATCTGCACTCTGGGCAGCCTCTTGGGATCTCTAGACAAACACCAGCAAATCCTTGCACATACAAAGAGAGCTCTAGCTCCTATAATACCTAATTAGTACAGGGCAAGGTTCTGGGCAGTCTTAAAAGTGAGTCAAATTAAGACACTGGTACAGCAGTTAAAAGATATTTGTGCAAAAGCACAGCAGGTCTTCTGAGAGAGAGGTAATAAAGCCCATCAGGTAGTGATTTTAGCTTTATTGCACACTACGGGTGATTTCTTCTGGCCCCTGGAAATAGGAAATGTGGAGGCCCGGTGAAAGGTAAGGATCGGGAGGTGTAGAATGGGAGCGTAAGGCTGACAGCTTCCTGGAGAGTGAAGGTGGGAGAGGAAGGGAGGGTGTAAGTGTGGGCGGCTGTCCCCAGTGGAGGCCGCAGGTCAGGGAGGCGGGGCAAGGGGAGTCCAGAGAGGAGCAGAGGTCACAGGTGGGGGATGGGGGCGTTACTCCAGTCCTCACTGAGGACAGATCAGCTGGGATTTAGAGAGCAGTTCAGTAAAATGACAGGAATGAAAGCTGGATTGCAAAGGGCGGAGATGGGGGTGTTGGATAAAGGGGGAGTCGGAGGAAGAGGGAGTGGTGGGGGCAAGAATGGGGCTGTTTACCTTTTACTTTTTAAAATTTTAGTTGTAAAACACACATAACATAAAATTTATGATCTTAACCATTTCTGTGTGTACAATTCAGAAGTGTTAAGTATATTCACATTGTTGTGCAGCTGATCTCCAGAACTTTTTCATCTTGCAAAACTAAGACATTTTACCCATTAAACGACAACTCCTGATTCCTCTTGCCCCCAGCCCCTGGAAACCACCATTCTGCTTTCTCTCTCCAAGAATTTGATGGCTCTGGGTGCCTCATATACGTGGAGTCATGTAGCATTTGCTTTTCGTGGCTGACTTATTTCATTTAGCATAAAGTCCTTAAGGTTCATCCATATGGTAGCATGTGTCAGGGTTTCCTTCCTTTTTAAGGCTGCATAATATTCCATTGCATGTATATACCATTTTTGTTTATCCATTCACCTGTCCATGGACATTTGGGTTGTTTCCACCTTCTAGCTTGTATAGCTTTTTGTGGGGAAAATTTTTGCTCTGAAAAGGAAAGAGAAATGTTCAGGTTCAGACACTAGGATTATTACCAGGAGGGTGGGGGTTGGCAGGACCGTTAGTGGGTTAAATATATATTATATATGAGACAGAATCTACCCAGCAGCGAATTAGAGAAGGAGAAGGTGTAATTCGGCAGGGTTTTTGTTTCCGACGATGCTCTTATATGCATTGTTGGTGTCTTGCTGCCTACACTGAGAGTATTTTGTAGGTCCTAAGACCTCATCAGGTGTCTTTCTCTAAAGCTTTGCTGCTACTTGCTTCTTAAGTGAACATTAAGCTTATGTGCAGTTAATCTCTGTTGCATTTTATTTTGTCTCCAAAAAGACTAGGACAGGAAGGAAGACCATGTCACTTTGTCATCATTGAGGATGTCCCCTGTGCCTAGGCTTACCACATGGCATGTGTGCTCAATAAATCCGTCCAGAGCAGCGCTCCTAACAACATGGCATATCTACCCCTTAGTCTTTTCAGTCCACAGCTGGATACAATCTGCATCCAGCAGCATCCAGCATCTCGCTTGTCATTGATTGTCCCCCCAAAAACACGTTCAGTGATACTGTGGCTCAGTGGTTACTGACGAGGAAAGCACAGGGAGTCAGTCGGTGCTTTGTAAAAACCCACGTGCCTGGGCACTCTCCTGAGAGCATCGAAATCAGAATTCCTGGTGCCAGGGCGAGCCTGCAGTGAGAATTCTTAGTTTTTGATTTTAAGGTGTTTTCGTCTGGTAACACTCTGAGCTGATTCTCAACCTATCGTTTTAATGGAAATTTAAATTTTCTTTTTTCATGGATATGGCAATGGATTAATTTCATAAATTCATTCTTGATAGATTTGTCAGTGATTAAGAAAGATTTTGAATGCACAAAACAGCATTTCCAAAGTTCTGAAAACATGTTTCATCGTGTACCACGTACACCCCCTGCCCCATATATATGCTTCATTCATTAAACAAATATGTATCGAGTGCCTGCTTATATGCTAGACACTGGTCTCAAGAATTGAGGGGATGGGTCCCTATCTTGTCTATTATCTTGTAGAACTTATGTTCTAGCTTCCATTCTTTCTGTTTGAATTTCATAGTCTAGAGATAACAATACCAGTCACATGGTTTACTTACTGTTTTAAGTGTTTCACATGTTTTGATTTATTCAGTCCTCACAACAACGCATTTTACAGATGAGGAAGCTGAGGCAGAGAGGCGCAGTAACTTGCCCAAGTCACACATCCATTACATGGTATAGTGGAATTTAGAGCCAGGCATTCTGGCTCCAGAGTCACTATACCTCCCCTCTTCCCGTCACTTCTGGGATTTCATAGCAAACACAAAGTTTGCCTTAAGCCAGGCGGCAGGCACAAGCCACGCAGGTTCAAAAGTTCGTGCAATATCCTGCTAGTCCCGATGACTCAGATATAACTCCTCAATATAATTACTTATATTCTAATTTGGAGGTTTTTGCCATTTTTCTCACCATCTCTATTAGTATTGGCAGGCTCTGTTATTGGATTTGCTTAGTCATCTGTCCTAATGGAGGAAGGAGAGAAGACATTTTGGACTCTAGGAGGAAAAGATCAATGACAAAGTTAGAGGTCAGAGGAGAGTCAGAATCCTCTCAAAGTTAGGTCCAGATGTTTCAACTGCTTTTTCTTGTAACTTCATGGTATAAATGTTTCCATTTTTTCCAACTGGGCATTATTGTGCTATCATCTTCCATTTTTTCTTTCATTTTTATGAACCAGTAGTTTGAGTGCAAAGGGCTCTGTCTTGAATGACCCCCTGGCAGTGGCATGTTGGAGTTCTCTCAAAGGAGCTCCCTGCCCCCACTATGCCCATGTTTCTTCCAAGGCACATACCTAAATACTCACTGTCATTAACATCGTCACCAGGGAACTCAGTTTGTATGCACAGAATTGCAAGTAGAAGTTCAGTCATGATCATTGATCACACTTAGTCACAGAGAATCCAGCCTGTTTGCGTTTTCTTTATCCAAGTCAAAAGCTCAAGTGGGATGTGAGACATTCGGTCTCTTGGTTGAAACGTCCTGTTCCGCGGCCTGATGACACCTTGGAGAGTCTGGCAATCCCCTGCCTGTGGACTCAAGCCCTGCTCCTGATTCTGCTGGGGTTCGGCGGTGTGTTCCAGCGCTGTCGGCGGGTCTTCCCGTCCCCTGGCTGTGAGCCTGGGGTCTGCGTGCTGAGCGCCGGTGCGGAGGGAATAGTCGTCGGCCCCTGTGCGTGCTCCAGTGCTGTGACCCACTTGGCCATCCTGCTTCTCCACGTGCTCTATGGGCCCTATGTTCTTGAGAGGTGTCTGGTGACAGACCCCACTCCTCTCCACCTCACACTGGGGTCACTGGGTGTCCCACTGGCCCCCGTGTCCATCGCCAGACAGGCTGTGCCCGAGATGCTGCCCTGGGCTGCGGCCCCTGCTGCGACACGGGCCTGTCTAAGCAGCCGCGCGTGTGATTCTCTGCCACACACCCCTGGTTGAGAACTGTGGGTGGAGATGTGCTCTCATTCCTGCCAGCAGCCCTCCGTTCCTGAGGCGATGCTGGTTTCCGATTGTCCCCTGCTAATAACGCAGCAGGTCACATCTTCGTGGTTACATCTCTGTCCTCGTTTCTGTTTTCTGGGGTAAATTCTTAGAGGTCAAATTTTAGTCAAAGGATAGGCATATTTTTAACGTGGGGTGTAAACCGGTGTGGCCAGTACCACACGTGCGAAAGAAGAGGCGGCTGGTGTAGTGGAGAGAGCGTTGGGCCGGGAGTGAGGATGCCTGGGCTCCAGACAGGACGGCATGGCCAGTGGGGCGGGGCTTTGGGCAAGTCCTTTGGTTTCGTTTCCCTTCCCTTTGTTTCATTTTCTTCTTTTGTAACATGAGCCCCATTGTGAATCTGCACAGTGGTGATGGTGCAGATGTCACTGGGGTTCTCTGTTCTGCAGGCAGGCGTATGAAAGGAGGGCCTATGCTGGAGTCCATGGTGGGCTTCCCTCTGTGCACTGCTGACGGCTTACTTGAGAATTGCTTCAGGGTTTCAAAGAAGCTATGGCTGTCCTATAGGAAAAGAAAATCGAGATTACTATCTAGAGTCTGGTTCACTTTTAGGCCTCTGATAGACGGATAGAGATCAAACAGATTTCCCCCACACAGATGCCATGGATGTGGTTCCAAGCTGATTACTACAATTTTCATTTCACTCTCATATCTTTGCAGGAAAACTTTATGGTGACGTTCCTTTTATAGAAGAAAGACACAGACATCGGTATGAGGTATGGCTGTTACACTGAATTACTGTGGAATATAGATGCTTAGTGTGAGGAACCCCAGTGATCACCAGCGGGCCTCTGGAGAAGCTGTCCGGCCTGGTGTCCACAGGGCTCAGGGGAGAAGTGCCAGATTTCCCAGAGGAGGCGGGTAGTGGTGGGGAGACTCTGGTCTTGGCTTTCCAAAGGCACAATCTTTAAGTATCTGCACATGGGACATTTCAGGGCTCTCTGTTACCCTAACTGCTGTCTCTTAGGCCGAGATAAAGTTGTTATCCTTATCCTGAACCTCCTGCCCTTTATTTTGGCAGAGTTGGGAAATGGGTACTTGCATCTTCTGAACCAAATGCCTCTCGGGATAGGGATGTGTCTCTGGGTATCACATGATGGACCCTTGGTTTGGGAGCCTCTTGGAAGCTACATTGAGCATGAAGCTTAGTGTCGCATGATGAAGAGGAGTTATTGTTGAGATTGCCGCATGAGGAGCCTACGTTCCCCAAAATGCAAATTGTCTGTTCAGGGATTAATTGGTGTACCAATTACATTGCTTTTGACTGTGAAGAGTCAAAATTCCTGCTCATTATTCACTGATACCAGCCTAAGCAATAAGGAAATTTGTTATCTCAGGTAATAGGTAGTCCAGAGGCTTGGTGGGCTCCAGGCATGGTACAGTCAGGGCTCTTGCTTTGTCTAGGAGTCCCTTGGCCCTACCTACCCTTTTCTGTGTGTCTGCCTTGTCCTTAGGCTGGTCTCCCTCATAGTTGTATGATGGCTGCCAGTGGCAAGTGAGGCAACATGCATCTCTCCTAAACCTGACTGGGTCAATTTAGATTACCTGTCCACTTGTGAACCAGTAACAGTTCAACTACTATATATATATATAATCTCACATCTTCTTTATCCATCAGTGGACACTTATGTTGTTTCCATATCATGGCTATTGTAAATAATGCTGCAGTGTACATAGTGTCCATATATATCTTTTTGAATTAGTGTTTTCATGTTCTTTGGATAAGTACCCAGAAGTGGAATAGCTAGGTCATATGGTAGTTCTACTCTTAATTTTTTGAGGAGTCTCCATACTGTTTTCCTTAGTGGCTGTACCAATTTACAGTCCCACCAGCATTGTAGGACTTTTCTCTACATCCTTTCCCACATTTGTTATTCCTTGTATTTTTTTTTTTTTTTTTTTTTGCTGTACGCGGGCCTCTCACCGCTGTGGCCTCTCCCGTTGCGGAGCACTGGCTCCGGATGCGCAGGCTCAGCGGCCATGGCTCACGGGCCCAGCCGCTCCGCTGCACGTGGGATCCTCCCGGACCGGGGCACGAACCCGCGTCCCCTGCATCGGCAGGCGGACTCTCAACCACTGCGCCACCAGGGAAGCCCCTATTCCTTGTATTTTTGATGATAGCCTTTCTAACAGATATGAGGTGATAGCTCATTGTGGTTTTGATTTACATTTTCTTGATAATTAGTGATGTTGAATATCTTTTCATGTACCTTTAGGCCATCTGTATGTCTTCTTTGGAAAAAGGTCCATTCAGATCCTCTGCCCATTTTTTAGTTGTTTTTTTTTTTTTTTTTTTGGTGTTGAGGTGTATGAGTTCCTTATATATTTTGGATATTAACCCCTTATCAGATACGTGATTTGCAAATATCTTATCCTATTCAGTAGGTTGCCTTGTTTTGTTTGTTTGTTTGTTTTGGCCATGCTGCGTGGCTTGCGGGACTTTAGTTCCCCAAGCAGAGATTGAACCCACGCCCCCTGCAGTGGAAGTGTGGAGTCTGAACCACTGGACTGCCAGGGAATTCCCTGCCTTTTTGTTTTGATGACGGTTTCCTTCGCTGTGTAGAAAGTTTTTAGTTTGATGTAGTCTCACAGTCCTACTTTTTGAAACTCATCTTTGGACAGTAGAAGGTGGGCCTCCCAAATTTAAGGGCTGTGATCCAACTATTTCTCAGGTTCATCATGAATTTAAAAATAGGCTTTGAGATTTGAATATAAATAGAAATTAACTCCTAGTTAGAGCATCACCGAAATGGAAAATCCACCCAGTTGGTGGAGGACATTTTCATAAGCTGATATGTCTGTATTGCTCTGCTGTCCAAAGACACTTAATTTCTTGTTTTTCCAGGTGAATCCTAGCCTGATCAACCAACTTGAGCATAATGACTTAAGTTTTGTAGGTCAGGATGTCGATGGGGAGAGGATGGAGATCATTGAACTGGCAAGTAAGTGGGCTCTTCATTTTTGAAAACTTTTGTGGTGATTGTGGTGAGCTAATGTCTCTTTGTCGACTGTAAGCATACAAAGATATAACTTGAGACCCATTTTATTTGCTCTCTTTCTTTTCCTCTCTCCTTTGAAATAAATATGCAGCTAAATAGAAATAATACGCGCTAAATATAAAGTGCATGAAAAACTAGATTGCTTATAATACTAATCTTTTTGGGGCCTATTAGAGTGAACCTGCCATAAAATGATGTAGTGTTCGGAGCCTACCAGATCTACCGGTAGTATGCTTCCTAGCGTCCTTGCCCCCTTCCTGGCGTGTCTCTTGTTGCAGCTTCTGGGTTAGATGCTCTGGGAAAGGCAGGCAGCCCACTGTTGAGTAGCATTCTGCTTTCTCCCTCCTCTGAGGAAGAATGGCCCAGTGCCCCCCTCACTACTGGTGACTGACTGTGCAGCACATGTGACAATAATTTGTTAGATAAACCATCCTCATTATTGAATGCTTAGTGTGTACAGGATACTCTAAAAATGGTAGCATCATTTTCTAGAACCTACCTTTTCCAACCTGTATACTTTAGGCTCCAGATAACCCGAACTACTTACTCTTCTTCTAACTTTCCTACTGTTTTTTCCATTTTAGTCCATGTCACTGTTCTTCCACTTCAAATTCCTTTTCCCTGTCCCTTTCCTTTTCTGTCTCTCAACTGTTCAGGTACTTCAGAAGTCCCGAGCAGGGAGGAGTACTGAAGTTGGGAAAGGCTTCTTTGACCACTGTAGCATGTTACCTGGACCCAGAAAGAAGGCAAGCAGTGGACATCGAGTGTGCACTCACTAGATGCTTCTCACCAGACCCCTTGCTAGGGACTCTACGTGCCTTATGTAACTTACAAGGCAGGTGATGTTATTCCTACTTTATGGAGAGGGAGACCCGAGTGCAGAGAGGTTAAGCAACCTGCCAGGGCCATCCAGCCAGTCACTGGCGGGGCTGGAGCTAAACCAGGTCGGAGCCTCCTTCTGCCACCACCTCTGTGGGATTTTATTGTTCTTCTTGTTTTCATCGGACATTCCACTTAAGATTATCAATCCATGCCTGAAGTTTTAAATCAGAATATGAGGATGTATTTTCTGTAGTCCTTCTGATGGAAATGCCCATCATTTACAATTTTTATAGTGTGGATCACTGTTTGGTGTTGAAGTCTCTTAAGTCTGGCATGTGAGAGGGCAGAGAAATTTCTTATGCAAATTACTTTTTGTTTACTTTGTTCAAGTACTTATTCTCTTTAATTCTCCTGTCTCTCATTATTACCAGCAAACACTTAGAAGCTTCTTTATCGCAAGGATTTCGTTTCCCACTGACACTTTCAAATTTCATGTGGGTTGGAAAGGAAATGAGACCTGCTGTAAAACCTTGCAGTTTTTAAAAAGCTGACTGCAAGGGAGTTCATTTTATTAAGGAAACTTTCCCAGAAGATTTTGATCTTAGCTACCCTTATCACATCCATGAATCACTACGTTCCTGAAGGAGTTCTAAAAGGAACAACAAAGCTTGAGATTAGTATAATGTCAGAATTTGTTTCAAAGCAATTAAGAGCATTATTTAAAAGATACTTTGACTGATAGAACATCATCAAAAGAAAAACTTTTAGTCTCTTTCCTCATGTTGGATATTTTGGGTAAAGTGATTCAGAGCAGCGATCCATTCGTTCAAATATTCTTTCCCTGGCTATGACACGATCCGTTGCTTAGTTTCTGTCTCTAGTGGTACAAAAGCACAATTATTGTCAGCTTCTTTCAGAGACATCCCTAGATGCTGTGCTGCAAGATTCATCACATCTTTAATTTAAAGAGGTATTGTTTTCTTTTCTAAGGGCAGATGGTTTCTCTTCTTCTTTCTTTGAGTGGACACTTTCCTGGGAGAAGGTGGCATTCCTTTCACCAAGCTTTCATACCTGAATGTTATTCTAATTCAAGGAGGCTTCTTCTTGGATATGATGTGGAGGATTTCTACACTGGATTTTTCTGGATTCAGAGCTGTCCAGTGGAATCTGCTGCAATAATGGAGTATTCTGCCCTGTTCAATATGGTAGCCACTAGCTGTTTGTGGCTATTTAGCACTTGAAATGTGCTCAGTTAATTTGAATGAGTTTATTAAATGGTCACCTGTGGCCAGGGGCTACCATTTTGTATAGCAAAGCTTTATTATTTTTTTTCAGGTTTCCAACTTTTATTTAGTTAAGTAAGGAGTAAAAATTAAAACAAACATGAAAAACTACTATCTGGTGCTGCCACTATTTTATAAAGAAGACTCAAAATAGGAGAAGGATCATCATCATCATTTGAGAATTGAAAGGTCAACCCTTTCCAGAAGAGAACAAATGGTGATCTTACATCAAAGCTTCTGAAGCGGGCAGCGAGCGCCCCAGGACACACCTGGCCCCACGGGTGCAAACGGAGGCGTGAGCTAGTCAGACGGTGAAAGCTGAAACCCCAGCTAGCCGACCGGGAACAGGACAAAGCTTCCCCAGGCTTCTGCGTCTATACCTGGACATTTACCCTACTTCTGAAGCCCTTTCCTGTTCTAAAGTTCCATAACCATTAGATGAGAACACTCTGCTAGCCTGCTACCTATTTTATTAGGATGAGGGATAAGCTTTAAATGATAACCTTAAGAGAGTGGGCATTGCCGTTCAATCATCATTTCCTTACTACTGAGCAGTAGTTTTGGGTCTTCAGTGGTAAGTGATGGGGATTTGTGATTTTGAATTCCGTACTAGACTTTCAGATCACTTGATAAAGCATCTCATTGAAAGATTTAAAGTTATATTTACTTCCTCCTATAAAACTTATATTTTATCATCTTCAGTTTGATATGTATATGGCCATTAAAATGATTTTTAAAGTAAGGAATACATACTGACCATGCTTTGACTATAGCAATTATGGGATTAGAGAGTTGCCCAATCTCTAATTAGGAGTTGCTTCCTAATCTGGGAACAAACATAGTTTTTGAGAGTCCTGAGTGGGGAGAGGAATTTGTAATCCTAGAAAATTTCTACCCAGATTTGGAAATGTTGCCCATTAATTTTTACCATTCCCAAACAAGGGATTTCAGATACCCGAGAAAAGCTACTTTTCTGTTCCTATTACATCTAGGAGAACTTGAATTGCTCATATAGGGACTTCTTACAACCCTCAATGTATAATAGCTTTATTTGCCCTCTGATAATGTAAGAAATATGTGTTCATTGTAAAGGTTCACACGATACAGAGAAGTATCAATATAAGGGAGAAAATAAAAATGTCTTGAACTCTCACCCCTTGAGCCATAACCACCATTAACATCTTGAAAGGGCAGCCTTTTATCACTTGGAGACTCTTCATCACAAGAGATACGTTGGCATCGGCTGAAATCTGAGTGCCTGTTCAGCTTCATGGTGCTATCCATGATTAATATCCAGCCCAGAGCTGTGACTAGAAAAGCAGTTATACCTGGTGCATTCCCAGGGGACCCATCCCTTGGGAAAGGAGACCTTGTGGAAAATGGCCTGAAGCCATCTAAGAGAAAGAGTGACTTACACTTAGCCTTAAGTATGAGGATACCAGGGTGCTGGGAAGGGACCTTTCCCCACTACCCACGTGAGTTCTTGTGGCTAGACTAATAATAAAATTGACCCAAGACAGATAAGCAGGAGAAAAACAAATTTTAACTCATGCAGACGGAGGTCTCATAGAAATGGGACCTAAGAAGTGGCCAAAGCAGGCAGCCTTTACACTTTTTAGACAAAGAAACAATAAATATGTGAGGAATTGACAGGACAAAGAAACTTAGGCTTTGGGTGCTTAATTAGTGAAGAATCTAAACAAAGTTTGGGCTTGGGCAGTAAATTAAAGAAGTCACAAGATGTGTTTATACAGGCTTCTCTGCCCAAATTCCCTGTCTCTGGTGATAAGGGTATCCTTCCACTTCAGAGGCAGGAAGTACACCTTTCACAGGAGAGATTTACGTCCTGCTTTCAGGAGACTAGGTGGGGTGTGTGTCACAGTGTCCCTCTTGCATCAGCTCAATTTTTTTTTTAATTAATTCATTTATTTATTTTTGGCTGCGTTGGGTCTTCGTTGCGGTGCGCAGGCTTCTCATTGCGGTGGCTCCTCTTGTTGTTGAGCACGGGCTCTAGGTGCGCGGGCTTCAGTAGCTGTGGCACGTCAGTAGCTGCTTTTTGATTAATAAATATATATGAATATTTTATACGTTTATTGACCTTTTGTTTTATGAATAGCCTGTTCATATCCTTTGCCCTATTTTTCCTTTTGCTATTATCCTTTTTCTTTTTAAAAAATAATTAATTTATTTTTGGCTGCGTTGGGTCTTCGTTGCGGTGCGCAGGCTTCTCATTGCGGTGGCTCCTCTTGTTGTTGAGCACGGGCTCTAGGTGCGCGGGCTTCAGTAGCTGTGGCACGTGGGCTCAGTAGCTGTGGCTTGCGGGCTCTAGAGTGCAGGCTCAGTAGTTGTGGCGCATGGGCTCAGTTGCTGCACGGCATGTGGGATCTTCCCGGACCAGGGCTCGAACCCATGTCCCCTGCATTGGCAGGCGGGTTCTTAACCACTGTGCCACCAGGGAAGTCCCCATCAGCTCAATCTTAAGTAACTTTAATTCAAAATAATCAATATGCCATTTAGGCATATTTTAGGGTGGCCTGCCCTGGGCCCCACCCATGGAGATGGAATCACTGTACCTCTGTGAAGGGTCTAGATGGTGGGCAGATTTGGGGAAAGCAGATCATCTTCCCATTCAAAAACTTTTGCTTAACTTTGCTCACTCTCTAACACCTTGCACAAATAAAATGCTGGATCTCTTATTAATGTGATGTGTTTTGCAATTTGAAATTCTGCTACCAAGTTGGATCATGAAAATAACTGGCTATGATGGTAACAAGTTAAATAATCATCTTACCATTTAATGAGTTTTCTTATTTAAAGATAAGAAGACCTTTAAAGCTGTTCTCATATTTATCTTCTTCAATTGCATTATGATTATTCTCATTTCAGATCACCCCTATTTTGTCGGTGTCCAATTCCATCCTGAGTTTTCTTCTAGGCCAATGAAGCCCTCCCCTCCATACCTGGGGCTATTACTTGCGGCAACTGGGAATCTGAATGCCTACCTCCTTCAGGGATGCAAGCTGTCTTCCAGGTAACCAGCTTACGGTTCTTAGCAGTGGCTTGAGATGCAGTTATCAACATCTTAGGTTTCTCATAAAATTTAATATCATTGTAGGATTTTTTTTAAAAAGTGGAGAATCATTTTTTTCCCCTCTTAACAAGCATACTTTTTTCTCTTAGTGAAAATGATTTAATCACATCTACAGTGGTAACGTGTCAGCTTTCAAAATCAGGCTGATGCTGAGTATTGTTTTAGAGATTTTTGTCATTTTGATAGGTTAAAAAAGGGATTTTCTTTTGTTGACTTTTTGATTAATAAATATATATGAATATTTTATACGTTTATTGACCTTTTGTTTTATGAATAGCCTGTTCATATCCTTTGCCCTATTTTTCCTTTTGCTATTATCCTTTTTCTTTTTAAAAAATAATTAATTAATTTTTGGCTGCGTTGGGTCTTCGTTGCTGTGCGTGGGCTTTCTCTAGTTGCGGCGAGCAGGTGCTGCTCTTCGTTGCGGTGTGTGGGCTTCTCATTGCAGTGCCTTCTCTTGTTGTGGAGCACGGGCTCTGGGCACGCGGGTCTTCAGTAGTTGTGGCTCGCGGGCTCTAGGGCGCAGGCTCAGTAGTTGTGGCACACGGGCTTAGTTACTCTGCGGCACGTGGGATCTTCCCGGACCAGGGCTCGAACCCGTGTCCCCTGCATTTGCAGGAGGATTCTTAACCACTGCGCCACCAGGGAAATCCCCTCCTTTTCTCTTAATGATTGGTAAGCTCTTTATATATAAAAGACATTAATCCTTTGTTAGGTTACACATACTTTTTCAAAGTGATTTTGTTTTTTTTCTAAGTTGTTAATGGCTTTCATTAGTTTTTGTTAGTTTTATCTTAGTTTTTTTATTTTCCCTAAAGTTTTTTCTTGTTTTTTGTTTTTTGTTTTTTTTTTTTTTCGGTATGCGGGCCTCTCACTGCTGTGGCTTCTCCCGTTGCGGAGTACAGGCTCCAGACGCGCAGGCTCAGCGGCCATGGCTCACAGGCCCAGC
>NW_006781860.1:217538-257985 GCF_000442215.2 Lipotes vexillifer | reverse complement strand
TTCCCTATCAAAAGATTATTATATAAATAATTACCGCTAGCACTTTTACGGTTTCTCTTTTTAAAAATTTTTTGAATTGAAGTATAGTTTATTTACAATGTTGTGCTAATTTCTGCTGTACAGCTAAGTGACCCAGTTATACATCTATATACATTCTTTTTAAAATTTTCTTTTCCATTATAGTTTATTCCAGGAGATGGGATATAGTTCCCTGTGCTATACAGTAGGACCTTGTTGTTTATCCATTCTAAATGTAATAGTTTGCATCTAACAACCCCAAACTCCTAATCCACCCTTCTCCATCCCCCCCACCCCCCACCCGTGGCAACCACAAGTCTGTTCTCTACGTCTGTGAGTCTGTTTCTGTTTTGTAGATAGGTTCATTTGTACTATATTTTAGATTCCACATGTAAGTGATATCATGTGGTATTTGTCTCTCTCTTTCTGACTTACTTAGTATGGTAATCTCTAGTTGCCTCCTTGTTGCTGCAAATGGCATTATTTTGTTCTTTTTTATGGCTGAGTAATATTCCATTGTATTTATGTACCGCATCTTCTTTATCCGTTCATCTGTCAGTGCACATTTACGTTGTTTCCATGTCTTGGCTATTGTGAATAGCACTGCTATGAACATAGAGGTGCAGGTATCTTTTTGAATTATAGTTTTGTCCAAGTATATGCCCAGGGCTGGGATTGCTGGATCATATAGTAACTCTATTTTTAGTTTTCTGAGGAACCTCCATACTGTTTTTCCTAGTGGCTGCACCAATTTACATTCCCACCAACAGTGTAGGAGGTTTCCCTTTTCTCCACACACTCTCCAGCATTTGTTATTTGTAGACTTTTTAATGATGGCCATTCTGACTGGTGTGAGGTGATAGCTCATGGTAGTTTCAATTTGCATTTCTCTAATGATTAGTGATGTTGAGTATCTTTTCATGTGTTTGTTGGCAATCTGTATGTGTTCTTTGGAGAAATGTCTATTTAGGTCTTCTGCCCATTTTTCAATTGGGTTGTTTGTTTGTTTTTTTTGGTTGACTTACATGAGTTGTTAGTATACTTTGGGGATTAAGCCCTTGTCCGTGGCATGATTTGCAAATATTTTCTCCCATTCTGTAGGTTGTCTTTTTGTTTTTTTTATGGTTTCCTTTGCTGTGTAAAAGCTTGTAAGTTTGATTAGGTCCCATTTGTTTATTTTTGTTTTTATTTCTATTGCCTTGGGAGACTGATATGGTTTCAATTTTATATTTTCAATTTGTAATTTATATGGACTTTATTTTTGATGTATTGTGTGAGGCAGGGAATCTGCATCCCCCTTACACTGCCCCCCTGCCCCCCCTGCCAGTGAAGTAATTTAGATTTGTTTCAGGGATTTCTGTTTTGTTCCATTGGTGATTTCATCTCTTTTTTCTGAATCCTTACCACCCTTTTCATTATCATAGGATTATTGTAAATCAAGCCCTTATCTACCCTATTCTCATTTTTATTTAACATTTTAAAAAATGTGTTTTGTTCTCTTCTGGAGGACCTGTATAATGATTTTTAGAGCCAAGTTTGAATAAAAAAATCCCTTAGGGATTTTCGTTAAAATTTCTTTATATTTAGGGGCTTCCCTGGTGGCGCAGTGGTTGAGAGTCCGCCTGCCGATGCAGGGGACGCGGGTTCATGCCCCGGTCCTGGAGGATCCCACATGCCGCAGAGCGGCTGGGCCCGTGAGCCATGGCCGCTGAGCCTGCGCATCCGGAGCCTGTGCTCCACAATCGTCCTACAAAAAAAAAAAAAAAAAAATATATATATATATATATATATATATTTCTTTATATTTAAATACTCATTTGGGGAGAATTTACATCTTTACTTCCTCTCATCTAAGAATATTGTATGTAATAACTTTCAAAATGAAAGGAACTAGCCGGAATCATGTTCTTAGGTAGGGGTTATTACCACAATAACTGGATATATCTTGTTTAGAAGATTACCATTGTGGACCCTCATCCTAGCAAATGAGCCTGGCGATATTGCATTTGAGGACTGCCAGGATCGCTGTGTGGTGTGTCTACGTGTGCTTTGTTACACAGGCCTGCTTGTTTGCGATATTACCTGCTAGGAGAGATTCACAGCTCTCTAGCATTTCCTTTAACTGTGTGTTCAGATGGGAATAGCTTTACATATTTTGCATGTTGGGTCTCTTAATGAATTAATGATCACTCCCTGCACTCTTGAACCAGTGCAGTGGTTTTCGCACCGTGCCCGTGGAGCTGGAATCCAGGCTGCCATGAGGAGTAGACTGGGATCGGGGCGCGGAGGGGGGCGTGTTTCCAGGCTCTTCCCTGCTTCAGCTTCCCTACTTCAGTGGAGCTTCAGCTCCACTTTTCGTGGCTCACGTGGCCTGGTTCTGCATGAGATTGCATATGAAGACGAGCTTCCTGTGCTGTGAGGCTGCATGGCTTACACAGCAGATTGGACATTCCAGTGTGGTCCCGTGTTGGATATATGCTCTGTCCCTTCCCAGCCACTTTATTGTCTCCATTATTTCAGGTGCTCACACGTGAAAGGAGGATGACAGTGGAACAAGTGAGATGGCTGGGAGAAATAACGCACACATAATCGTTCATGCGTAACTATCTGGTTGTTTGCAAGCATCAACTAATATAGAAATGGCGTCTCGTTTGTGTGGTCCGCGCACCTGTGTACTGGCTGGCCCGCCAGTTCTTGCCTGGGGCCTGGTGGTCTCTGGGTAAAGCTCACCAGTAGTTTCTGAGAAAAGTGACTGCTTGCCAGCAACTGCTGAGCGAGGCACAGTGTCTCAGAAAGAAAGGAAAGATCTCTTAACAAGACTCTGATGCTGGGATTGGGATCACAGCTGACTAGCAGGCTTCCATGGTGGTCAGAGAATTCCTATGTATCAGCCACCGACTGGTGTGGTCCTTAAGAGCAGCCAGCATCTTATTTATCTTGGTCTCCCTGGCTCCCTAGTATGCAGTGGTTGCTTACTACCCATTACAGTACTAAATGTAGGTAGCAGGGGAGGATATAGTCTAGTATAATCTTGACAACTTGCAGGGGGTTTTCCAACTAAGAATGGTGCCCATGACTTAATCCAGTGGCAGACCCTAGGATTCCAGAGGAACCTTGCACTTCAGCTCCTCTCTGCCTGGCTCCATGGTGTTAGTGAGCATTGAAAAGGAAATAACTGCTTTGATGGCCAGGCTCTAATGTGAGCTGAGTTGGGACTGTATTTCTGTCAAACAAGATTACTGTCTGTGTCAAGAAATGTGTCAAGAAATATGAACACTAGACTAATGACTTCCTAAAACCCACAATGTAAAAAACTCCTTGGCTTTGAGCAAATACACCTGGGCTCTAACCTTTGCTTTCTGCTTCGTGGAGAACATTTATCTTTTATTGCCTGGGAAGTTGCAGTAAGAATATTATTTTGGGATCTAGAGCTGGTGAGCTGAACTCTCAGCTACTCTGGTATCTATAGAATGGCAGCAGTTACGAAGACCAGGTCCACCACCTGTGGTGGTCTGTTCAAGAGGCATAATAGTCTTTTCTCTTTTTTTTTTTTTTTGCGGTACGCGGGCCTCTCACTGCCGTGGCCTCTCCGTTGCGGAGCACAGGCTCCGGACGCGCAGACTCAGCGACCATGGCTCACGGGCCCAGCCGCTCCGTGGCACGTGAGATCTTCCCGGACCGGGGTACGAACCCGTGTCCCCTGCATCGGTACCCGTGTCCCCTGCATCGGCAGGCGGGCTCTCAACCACTGCACCACCAGGGAAGCCCCCAGGCCTAATAGTTTTAGGATAGTATTTAAAATTTTTTTTTAGGTTTTTATAAGCTACTCAGAAGTACTTGCAAAATCAAACTAAGTCTTGTTTTGGGGGTCCCCCAAGACCACCCACACATTCGATGATTGACTAGAAGGAATCAGAATATAGTTGTACCCATGGCTAAAATTCATTTCAGTGACAGAGTAAGCATACACAGCTGGCTCAGTAAGGGAAGGAGGTATAAGTAGAGTCTGGAGAAATCTCTCTGCAGGTTTCCTATGTTCTCTCCCTCCTGTGAGAGGTCACACAGAGCTCACCCTACCTCCAGCAGTAAAAATGCAGTGTGGGGGCTTCCCTGGTGGCGCAGTGGTTGAGAGTCCGCCTGCCGATGCGGGGGACACGGGTTCGTGCCCCGGTCCGGGAAGATCCCACATGCCGCGGAGCGGCTGGGCCCGTGAGCCATGGCCGCTGAGCCTGCGCGTCCGGAGCCCGTGCTCCGCAACGGGAGAGGCCACAGCAGTGAGAGGCCCGCGTACTGCACACACACAAATAAAATGCAGTGTGTAACATTTATGCCCAGAGAAGCCCATTTGACACTTAAGAGTTTAGAGTTTCTATAGGAGACTGGTCACATGGGCATTCTCTGCCTAGCAACCACCCAAATTACAGGCTCCCAGAAGGATAGCAAGCATTCACCACAAATCACCTTGCTTGTACAAACAGCCTAGGCCCAATGAAATGACCTTATCAGTTAGTAATGGAGAAAACGTTCTGAAAGCTAAGTTCCCCAGCACGCAGGCCCTTCTAAAGATAGCAGCCTTAGGCCTGCTGTGTTAACTGTTTTGCACAAGTCTAATAAACCATTTTTAGAATAAAGAAATCCAATGGGAAATTATGGTCCATTAAATAAATCATTGTAATTACTTGCTGAGGTCTCTCCCCTGGTGTCTAAATATAATTTGTCCCATGTTTAAACGGTATCCACAAATTTGCGTGGCTTTGCTGCTGTATGATGTAATGGAATGAGACTGCTTCATGTAACTGTAATAAAAAATTGTAGATTTATACTAAATAGAATATCCAAAGGTTCTTATAATTGTAAGTTTTTCAGTAGCTAGAAACAAAGCACATGATCTCTGTCCAGAATTCCATTTTTTTAAAAACTTGCAGTATAGTTGATTTACAGTGTTGTGTTAGTTTCTGGTGTACAGCAAGGTGATTCAGTTTTATATATATATTCTTTTCCATTATGGTTTATTATGTGATATTGAATATAGTTCCCTGTGCTGTACAGTAGGACCTTGTTTCAGAATTCCATTTTTAAGCAACT
Source organism: Lipotes vexillifer (assembly GCF_000442215.2). Taxonomy (NCBI): domain Eukaryota; kingdom Metazoa; phylum Chordata; class Mammalia; order Artiodactyla; family Lipotidae; genus Lipotes; species Lipotes vexillifer. The sequence continues at coordinate 252,882 of NW_006781860.1, read as the reverse complement.
GGAAAGAGAAGGGGGATGGGAGTCTAAAGTTCATAGGTTGTTTTTCAGTCCGCGTGTCTCTGGGGCTGCCCTGCAAGGCCCTGAGGTGCAATCACTCCACACCGAGGTCAGGAACGACTTCCAGTTTTTATGATTCCAACATTTATCATGCCCCTCTGTCAGGACAGAGTCAAACTCTTGTGCTTAGATAGTGCTTGTTCTATGTATTCTATGCCTGAAAGCAAGAAATGAGATGGAGTTCAGTCAACAGTTCCCAGAAATGCAGCTCTTTTGGGAAACATGTTTTTAAAGTATAAAACCGTAATCTTAAGACATGTGAGTAGCATTTTATTCTAGATTTTAGAATCTTAGATTCCATGTCTCCACCCAATACATACTATCTCTTATGCAGAGAAATCATCTTTTTGTGGCGAGACAGGAGGCAGGCCGGTACAGAAAGAGGAGGGACGTTAACTCCACGATGCACCGTATTAGCTTTTGATCGTTTCAGACCAAACTCAGAAGTTGAAACTGCTTCATAATCGGAGGGTCCTTAACGGAAGTACAGAGCTGGAGTCAGCGCCTTCCATTTCCTGAGCCCGGGTGTGCTCCTGGGATCTGAGTCCCTTCTCTCCTGCAAGCTCAGGCTTCCCTCTTCACTTTTCTCTTTGAATCTCGGCAGCAGTCAGGGAGCGAAGGCACCCATTTCCTTCGCCATTGTCTCTGGTCTCTCTCCTGTGACTCCTGGGCTTTTCCTTCTAAGTGACATGCTGGCTTCCAGCCTGGGAAGATTTTGTTTTCTGTGGACTTCTAGCTGAGGCATTACGGAAAATTGGGGAAAAAAGGAAAAAGGATCCATAAACCTATAAACCTAACATAGTCACTGTGCTCGCTTTTGAGTCTTTCCTTCCAGTCTTTAGTCCATATCCATATATGATTCCTTTTGTGCTTGTAATCATAATAGTGAGTGTGTGTGTGTGTGTGTGTGTGTGTGTATTTTTCCTGATTCTTTTATTTTGAAAACTTTCAAGCCTACAGAAAAGATGAAAGAATAGTACAGTGAATACTTGTAAACCTTTCACCTAGATTCATCAATTGTTGCCTTTTTACCACATTTGATTCTCTCTTTCTCTGTGTATATACTTATTTCTGAATCATTTATAAGTTGCAGACATCATAGCCCTTCACTCCTAGATACTTTATCATTCATTTTCTAAAACTGAAGACATTTTCTTACGTAAATGCAGTATCATGATCACACCTAAGAAAATTAACATTAATTCAGTGACATCATTTAATATACAGCGCTTTTTTTTTTTTTTTTTTGCGGTACGTGGGCCTCTCACTGTTGTGACCTCTCCCGTTGCGGAGCACAGGCTCCGGACGCGCAGGCTCAGCGGCCATGGCTCACGGGCCCAGCCGCTCCACGGCATGTGGGATCTTCCCGGACTGAAGCACGAACCCGCGTCCCCTGCATCGGCAGGCGGACTCTCAACCACTGCGCCACCAGGGAAGCCCTCCAGTCCATATTTAAATTTCTCCATTTATCCCCGAATGTATCTTTAGCTTTTTTTTGAAATCAAAAAAATGTAATCAGTGCTCAATTTGAGGTTCATTTGGTTATGTTTCCTTAGTTTCTTTTAATCTGGGTAAATCACCCTCTCGTTTTCAGTTCTGCATAACATTGACTTTTATAAAGAGGCCAGGCCAGTTGTCTTGTAGCAATGACCAGCATTTGGATTCATCTGACTGTTTTCTCATGATTAGAATCAGGTTAGACATTTTGGGAAGAATAGTTCATTGGGGCTGTTGTAGACTTTATACGGACACGTCAGGAGACATGTAAGGCACATAACCTTCTCTCTGTTGTCACACGGTGGATGACGCTGAGTTTATCACCTGGTTAAGGTAGTGACTGTGTGGACGTCTCTTTTGTAAAGAAACATTTTTTTCCATTTTAGTTTCTAAAATACCATCCCCCACTGAAATGAACTAGGGTTCCTGCAAGAAATGCTTGGTTTCAGGTCTGGGGCAGGGAAAGTACAAGATGAGCCCAGAATGTATTGCTAGACTTAAAGGAAGGGAGAGTTCAAAAACCAAGGGGGAGATTTTGTATAAGGTCAAAGATGCCACTTGAAAGGGGCTCACTTTGGACAGTTTGAACATCAAAAACAATAATGACAAAATTGGATTATAACACATTACATTTTTTAAAAATTCCATAATAATACTCAAAAAAACCAAAAGCCCAATTAAAAGAAATGTAGATGCAACCCCCAATGTAATAACTGAGTCAAATAAGGATCATCAGTGGATGCCAAAACCATTGGATGCCAAAACCATTGGATGAAAGGTTTCGGAAAACAGGATATTCATATGTTCTCAAAGCATCACCACAGAGTCTTTATTAATTACAAAAGCCTGTCTTTTGAACTGAACCCCTCGTACACATTTTCCCAAGTTGCATGGTGCTCTTGCTCTTTGATGGCTGCGTGCTTCAGCATCCACTCTGCGCCACATGTGCTGGAGCTCACGCCGTCCCAGCCATGGTGCTGGGTGCAAGAGAATCAACTGCAGCTCCAATAAGAACACACACCCTGTCCTGGGGGACTCATCGGGTAGTATAATGGTTCTCTACATTTTGAGACCATTCCAAGAAAGTGACCATTCCAAATCACCTTCCAAGAAAGTGATGAAAGCTGTGGACCCACTTCCTGGAAGACTGCATAGCAATTGGACACATAGCAATTGGAACGGTATTCGTATCCCCAAAGCCTCCCATCCATCGAATCCATTGATATTCTTCTAGGGGTCCTCAGATACAGACCCCCAGCTAAGATAGTCTTTATAAAAAGGGGATGGTAATAGTACTCACTTCACATGGTAGTGATGAAGAGTACGTTTTATTCTAAATGGAAAGCACTTAGCACAGTGCCTGGTCTATGGTAGGAAATTAAATGGGAATTATTATTGTGCTCTTATTAATTTCACCTTAGTTCCCGTCTCCTTCATCTCTTGCCTCCTCAGAGCCTCCTACCTGGTCTCCAGGCCTCCAGCTCTCCTCTTCTCAGTCCATCTTCTGCTGGCAGAATGCTCTTCCTGCATTATTTTGGAGCTTGAATCTCTAAATGGCTTCCCTTGACTCACAGCATAAAATGCACACAAATCCCTACGGAACAGCCTGAGCTCCCCCAGAGGGTTTAGTGCTTTGGCTTCAGCTCTCACGTCTCCCTTGGCTCCTGTTATACATTCCTGAAGTGCTTAGCGAGAAGGGAATGCCAATCTGTAGCCTGTTAGGATGCTGGTTCCCCAAATTGTTACTGAAGGTGGGCATCAGAGGTGGGTGTGGCCTCTCCGCTGATTATATATAGAGTGTGCATTTCTCCCTCTAAGGCATCCTTATCCCACTTTGGGTGTCTCTTTCTTTTTTTTTGTTTTTGTTTTGTTTTGTTTTGTTTTTTTTACTTTGCTTGGGTGTCTCTTTCTATTTGACTAGGAGAGTAAGATACTCTTTTTCTCCTGTGTGAATCTAATGTGCATTTTCCAGCACTGTTCTAAACTTGGAATCACCTTCCTTTTTATTTTAACTTTTGGGCTACATGGTTGATGTTGCCAGGGGCCATTCTTGCAGTATAAGGTGCAGATATTTTATTTTTGTGGGGACAGTGTGGGCAAGTAGAGCAGGTGCTATGGGTTTATTTTCTGGATCTGCCACTTACTGGGTAATTTTTTTCCAAGTCCCCAGTCGTAAACCTCAGGATCTTCATCCTTTAGGGTTGCTGTGAGGAACAGTTGAGATGGTGCTTTGTAAACTTTCAACTGATATAAAAATACTACTTTTCCTCCTTTGTTACATTTCAAGCAAAAGTGAACTTGAAAGAAAGATTATTTTTTGCTTTCTTTTTTGACAGTTCTTTTAAACATCTTTAAAACAGCCCCCCTCCCTTATTGTTGGACTCCAAAACCATACCTGGAGACTTTTTCTTGTAAAGTACTGCTGATAAACCCCATTTGAGTATGCCTTCCATCAGGGATTAAATGTTGCTTAGAAGGTGCTCTTTATTGATCTTGATTCACTGCCTGCAGATGATGTGGTACCAGCCAGGGACGGAGTTAGTAGAGATATAGACTACTGTGCTTTTAACGCCCTGCTAAGGTTGTGTTCTACCGTTTACTATTCAATGCAAAACTCATTCAAAGCATACTAAGTTTTTATTCCATTGCTCTTATATTTTATGGCTTCCAGGGGCTCTTTGAGAAGGAAGTAAGCATAGCAATAACAATGCTTTGGGGGAAACTGTGTGCATGGAAACCTGTTTTAAAACATGTTTTCTGCATATGAGATGGATTTTGATATAAAGTGTTATAGGAATGTATGCATGCTGGGAATCTTAAGTATGCTATTAAATTTTTTAAAAATTCCGACCACCTCTTTTTGTTAACGGAGAAGAAATGGTTTAATGGCTGCATCAGGGTAGCAAAGAAGGTGGACTATATGAGACATTACTCTACCCTTGCCCTGGTGCCTTGGAATATATGTTTTCTTATATTGGGAATTTATTAGGAACCAGGAGTCTTGGACAAACAAACTTGACTATGACAAGCCTTTGGTTCGTCAAAGAACCACATGTAGAACATGGCGGTTAAGTCTTGTAAGTCCAGCCAGTGTTTAAGGATAGCGATTGCCATGCATTGCTGCCGGTGATTTTGATTTTGTCTTGTAAGAAATAGTACAGTAAAAAACTTTTTTAAAAAGAGTGCTTCCGTTATTTGGGGGGTACATGCATGTGTGAGAGAAAGTTGCTGTGATTTTGACTGTACATAGCCAGACCTTAAAAAAAACCTTTCTTAGGGAGTGATAAGGAGAACCACTGCATGGTGATTATGTTTTGTTTTTTTTTTAAAAATCATCATTCATTTGGTTTTAAATCAATGCTATCCAATAGAACTTTTTGCAGTGATGGAAATGTTCTATAATCTGCACTGTCCAATATGGCAGCTGCCAACCACACATGGCTATTGAGCACTTGAAGTGTGGCTCAGTGTGTACACGTGAGGAATGGAATTTTAAATTTTATTTGGTTTTAGTTGATTTAAATTTAGAGAGGTACTGTGGCTCGTGGCTACCATATCGGACAGTGCAGGTTTAAAATTTTCTTCTCCTCAAATGTAACAAGGCACACACGACTAGTTCTGTATTCTGCGGCATTTCAAAAAATTTAACATGTAAGACCCTAATATCTGATAACTCTCCCCACTGAGAAGTGTGTGTGTGTGTGTGTGTGTGTGTGTGTGTGTTTGTGTGTGTGTGTATGTACAGAGGTTATTTAAAAAGACAGGTTGTCTTAAGATAGAGCTGAGATGTCTCGAATTAAGTGAAAATATGCCCAGATAAATATCTTATGACTTAGGTCCGTTCTGTGTGAAACAAAAATGAAGCCCTAAGTCTTACATGGCACAGAGCAGCACCCACATTTTATTGGATGTGCAGGAGCCACTGCTGTCCTGCATGTGGAATTGTGTTTCTAGCACTTGTGTTTTGCTGGAGCATGAATGCCATAAAATCAGCATGTTTATTTAGCAGCATTGCCTATTTTGAGAATTCTGTTCTTGAGTGTTGTGGTTTATGTGGCTGTTCTACCTCCGCCCCTGAACACATATGAAAGAAAATTAGTGAACCGTCATTTGCCTTGGAGCTCCCCTTTGTTAGACTCAACCTGTGCCATTTTGATGCCTCGGCAGAGTTTGGGGCTGACAGCCAGCAGACAGGAAATGAGAGCCATTAGGTCAGACCCACCCAAGTCCACTTGCTGAAGTGGGTAGGGATAATTACTCTTGGTACAGGAAAGACTTCTGAAAATCATGCACTTGGCAGTTTTCGCCGCTTCTTTTTATTTCCATGACTTTTTGGGAGATACCATGTTGTAAACACATAACCCCCATAAACAGCAACAGCTCATATTGAGCACATTTGTGCATTCTCTTTCGGCCCTCATAACATTTTGATGAGGTGGTAGGTATTGTTACTACTTTTTTGTAGACTCTCAGGCATGTGGCTAATAACCAGTACAACCAGGAGTGTGAGGGCAAGGATGTGGGCCCACCCCACTCCTCCATGGGCTCAGAGGTGGGGAAGGAAGCTTGAGATACTTGAGAAAACGGAGTTCCCTTGGCCCTTTGGACCTTCTCACTTGTGGTGTCAGGGTACATGCCCTGTGGGGCCCACTGCAGCACACAGCTTAGGCCTGAGCTTGTGGCCTGGGTTAGCATGATGGGGATCCTGGTCCCACCTTGAACGAGCTGTGTGCCTAGTGAGTCACTTGAACATCCTTGACCTTCATTTCTTCTCACATAGGGAGTTGCATCTTCCAAATCCCCTTTAGTTGCAGAGAACCAGGAAGGACTCAACGTTTGCGTAGCGAGAGTGCATGGATAAGGATATATCAATTTTGGGGGGTTGTTTTTTAAAAATATATTTTCTTTGGTTATTCCTGTGTTTTCTTTATTGGAAACCCTTTTGTAACAGTAGAATTGGTTTTCCTGAATTAAAATCTAACTAGGAGGTATCTTTTACTTGATTGGTTTTAAGGCTATGTTGATTTCTTTGTTCACCTAAGTAATCTTGTCTTTTCTGCCAATTCTTGGTCTTTTTCTGTGTCTTTTCCGTACTCTGGCCCCACCCTCCCCCTTTCCAGTGTTTTGTCCACAAGTCAGGGAGGAGAATGAGGTTATCTGTTACGATTTTGTTTATGTTTATGGATATTTACTCCATATGCTCAGGTTAAATCTTTGTTTTCTAGCCTGTCAGCATAGGGTTTCTCCAATTGTTCCCTCTCCCCTCTTTAAAAAAAAAGTGGATTTTCACCTCTTATGGAATTCAGACTTCTATTGCTATAAGTCAGCAAAAACTTGGCCAAGGCTAGGAACGGGTCAGGCATAAAACACCTACTTCCTGACAATGTCATCTTCGTAGATCAGTAGAACTCTCGAGGGGTTGATCAACCTGCTGACTTACCTGGAACCAAGCAAGAGGAACCCCAAACTGAGTCCGTGGCTCAGAGTGAAAGTACAATTGCAGGCCTATCTCATGGAGAAGGTGTATTTCTTCGGGAGCCCGAGATGGCGGCATCTATGTCAATAATCAGTCCTACTTTGAATACTACATGTAACTTGAGGTAGTTGGAGCATCACATAAAGTTTCTAATTTGAGAATAGCAAAGTTGTGCCAATGATTTCTCAAACCCTTGGACCTATGAGAATGTTTATTGGAATGGAAAACTTTCATGCTGTTGACCTATATTAGTGGTCTTCAGAAGGTTATAAATTTCAGTCTAAATTGAAATGCTTTTATAAATTTTCTGAATAAGGTACTTCCAATTTAAGACACAAGCGAATGATCAGTTCCTCTGACAAAAGAAGGAGACCGTTGGTTGTGGTTGGACTCACGTCTTCCTGGAGTGACTAGGAAGTAATAATAGACTATTCCTTAGTATCTTCTCTTAGTGGGGGTTAATTATGGAAAGTGTTTAGGATTGTAAATAGGATAATTGCCCAGAGTTTTTTTACACCTTGCTAGGTTAATTCATCTTTTGCTCTAGTGATAGATACAGCGATGCCAGTGATGACAGCTTTTCAGAGCAAAGGATAGCTGAGTTGGAAATCAGCTGAAACTGATACGTGACTTGGAATCACCAGGACTGCCTGAGAGGGTGAGATGGAACCTTTAAGTTCTTGTTTGTTTCACAGACAGGCTGTCTTCTTGGTGTAGAAGGGAGCACCACAGGACTTGTCTCGCAGGATCCTGCTCCCCTGGGACGCTCCTGTTTGCATAGTTAGCAGGACAGACTTGACAGCTGATTGTGCTTCTGGGAATCTGGAATGCACCTGAGAAGGCAGACAGCTAGGAATACACCTGAGGCCAGGAATAAATATATCCGTGCACCTATAAATGGATACGTGGAGGCTGATAGTGTAGCTGAGGGGTCAGCAAACTTGTTCTGTAAAGGGCCAGACAGTGACTGTTTTCGGCTTTGTGGGCCCGCCAGTGCATTGGAGAGGGAGAGCAGGCTTGGACAGTATGTACATAAATGGGCAGGGCTGTGTCCCAGTAAAACTTGATTTCCAAACACAGTGTGCTGACCCCTGGTCTAGGTCACTCATGGAAAAGCAGAGTTCCTTGGATTTGTAGAAAATAAAATAGTGTTTTCTTTCTTTGTAGGGAGATGCCAGAGACTGGCTTGGCTTCCAAGGGCAGCTAATGTCCCTCACGGCTCCTGGAGGTTTTATTAGAGAAGGTAGCAGCCTGGATGGCTTTATTCCATTCATGCTCAGAGGCAGATGCTGCCTGGACAACCGTGCTCTTTAGCAGGGACAGCAGCTTTTGGAAAATTCGTACAGAGTCAGTCGCTCCAGTGTGATTTCTCTTCTTATTTCACTTAGGGGCAGAACATTCCTGTTCACCAGGGAAGGCACATTCGGGTCTATTTAGGTTTGCCTCAGACATGGAGACCTTCAGAAGCAAACCAAAATGGTGCAAAGTTTAGTTGGAGGTACTTGCAAGACATATTATTCAGCTTTTGATGTGGCTAATACTTTTTTTTTTTTTTAAGGCTCTGAAGTAACCGAAGCCAAGATGAAGGAAGTATCTAAGGAAATCACCACACTCACAGAATCACTCTTTTCTCCACCAAACATGGGATGTACAGCCTCCAGGGGAATCTAATAATATGCACTTCCATGAACCAGAATCAAAGGGGTAGTTTTCTTTTTCCTCCAGAGGTGACCTTTGGCTCTTGCAAATTTCTGTAGCCAATTAAACTTTTCCCAGCAACTTCAATGGGCAGAAAGTGTGTTGGTGTCTTGTCTGGTGTATGGAGACGTCCAGGTGGTGAGGAAGGATCCAGGTAACTGAGCCTTCTCTGGGCTATATGGGAAGGCCGGCAGGGCACACGCAACAACTGATTTTGTGTCAAAAATGAGTCATTCTGTTACCTGGAATTCAGCCGCAGATCTGCATGTGGCCCATGCTTATTTCAGTTTGTCACTCTGTTTATTTGTAGTAAAAAGTAAAATGAAACAGGTCCAAGACTGGGGGTGGTAAGTAAGGCCCTGGCCTCAGGCACAGAATTTAAGGGGACATAAAAAAACTCAGGAATCAAGATCAGTAACATATATATATATATAAATCTACTTGAGGTGAAATTCACATAACATAGATGAACCATTTCAAAGTGAACAATGCAGGAGCATCGGGTACATTCGCAGTGCTGTGCAACCACCACCTTCATCTGGTTCCATCCCTCTTCCCAGCCGCCCCCCGCGACCACTTATCTCCTTTCTATTTCTATGGATTGGCCTATTCTGGATGTTTCATATTAGTGGAATCATATAATACGTGGCCTCTCGTGTCTGGCTTCTTTCACTGAGCTTGATGTTTTCAAGGTTCATCCATGTTGTGGCCTATGTCAGTTCTTGCTTGTTGTGGCTGAATAGAATTTCCTGGTATGGATTAGACTACAATTTGTTTATTCATTCATCCGTTGATGGACATTTGAGTTGTTTCTACCTTTTGGCTTTTTTGGATAGCGCTGCTGTGAACATTCATGTGTAAATAAATTTTGTTTGATTGTTTGTTTGTTTTTGTTTTTCGTTTTTGCCACGCCGTGAGGCTTGTGGGATCTTAGTTCCCCGACCAGGGATCCAACCCGGGCCCTCGGTAGTGAGAGCACAGAGTCCTTAACTGCTGGACTGCCAGAGAATTCCTGTAAATAATTGTTTGAGTATCTGTTTTTAACTCTTTTGATAAATGGTTATACCTAGGAGTGGAATTGCTGGGTCACGTGGTAATTCTGTTTGACTTTTGGCGGAAGCATCAGTAATATTTTAATGTAAGATTTAAAAAAACCAAAATTCATAAAAACAAATTTACCCAGAGCAAAATAGCAAATTTTAAAATAAGGACAGGATCCAGCCCTGCCCCTCCCTCACCTGCCGTAGTCCTGGGCCAGTTGTACAACGTTCTCATCCAGTATGCTTTCTGATTTCCCTGTTGAATGTACTTGAGATGACTTAGTTGCTTACATTTGAGCCTTCTGAAACTGATTTAAATATTTTAACTGCTCGGTTAATTTTTTTGTGGTTGTCTTTGGCCTTTAATTGTTTTCTCTTAATGCTGTAAAGCATTATTTTGTGAACTGCTACAGAAAATTCACCTACCAAACACATGCAGAAATGAAATGAATAATTCTGGTAAACAAAAATATTAAAGAACGTTAGGGCTCCACTTGTGAAAATTACAGCTTGAAGATCACAGGAGGCTCCAAATGAAAAGCCCACAAGATAGGTTAAAAGCTGGTATAGGCCTCCTAGAGAGAGGTGTGTAAGCACAGAGGGGATGCTTGAACAGCGCAAAGAGGTAGTCTGGCTTAAATGGGCGTTTTCAATTGTAGTAATTATGACTTCTAAAGTTACTTATAACAGAGTGCTTACCTTTGGGCTAATGATTAAGAAGCAGCAAAGCAGCCTCTTTGTTGTTGCTACATGAGATTTTCTCTTTTGGAGACACCTGTTGAACTTGGAATTCAGCGAAGTGCAGAATGGTAATAGCATGGCTGCTTAGGGTAGTGGAGCACATAGAAAGGTATTATAAATCAGTCATTCGACAAATGTATCTGGAGCCCCCAGGATGAGCGACACATGGTGTCAGGTGCTGGGGGAAGTGAAGGGGAGCAGAATTTGCCCCCCAAATATGTCTCTTTGGCATAAGGATTATTTTAAAGAAACAGCAGACACAGGAAAAGCTCTGAAAACTGCCTAGAAGTTGCCCTTTTTAAGACACATTTACATTTATAAGGGAAACCTTTGTTTGTAAAGTTGAGTCCTTCTTTGTACCTGGGAGAGGCCGAGGGCTCTACATCTCTGGAACCTCTTCTCAGTGGAGAAGGCAGGGACTTAAATCTGTATAACAACCTCACCCTTGATTACTGTGTTTCGCCTGGTCACCTTCCATAACTGCCTCCCCCACAAAAACACCTTCTGTCTTTCGCTGGAGATGGTATTGAAGGTGGTGGCTTGGGCCATTTTGAAGAGTTACTCAGTTTTCCTGCGTCTCTCCCATGTATACAGCAGGTACACATGTTATTAAACTGAAACCAAGCAGGACCCTGCAGGGCCCTCCCGGGTACAAAAGCCTTTCCATGTCCTCTGTTTCTTGTTTGTAGAAAAAGGCTTTAGTCTCCTAAGCTTTCCCTGAGTTCCAAAGAGCAGACTCAAGCAGTTACTAATTGGGAAAGTGAGAAGATGCAGAAACAAAGGAGAAGCAGTCGAGAAACAATAGTTCAGTGATAATACATAGCCCTAGTTCCTCCTCAAGGGATAGATATGACAGTCTGATGCATATCTTTGAGTTGTTCTGCAGGAACTACAACCCGCACCCTGGTGATGGATAGTGACTACATGCTAAGCACAAGCAGTAGACCCCAGACTGGTTGGAACAAGGTTGATGATGTTGACTCCCAAAACATTACCGTCGCCTCCCCACGCACCAATAGAGAACTGTGCGCGAACCGGTCACACACCCTTTTGCCCCTTTTGCCTTTAAAAACCTTACCCCCAGGCCAGCCAGTAAAGTGGATCTGAGATCAGCCTACATCTCCCATCTTCTCGGCTGGTGCCCTCTCAATCAATAAACTTTTCTCTACTCAGAACTCCAACATTGCGGTTTGTTTGGCTTCAGGACACACAGGCACACAATCTTGGGTTCAACAACAACACTTGTTTGTTTTTCTCCTGTTAATCTGTCTTTTATTACAGAAAGGCCTCAGCCAAGAACCTAGAAGGGTAGGGGGAAAATGATTTTTCTTCCCCTACAGAAGCAACCTACCTTCTTGCACCTGACCCTCTCTCGGGGGAAGGCAGGCTTTAAACAAATCTGTAGGAAAATAAGCATTTAATTATCATTGGGAGATGTTCAGGGAGCTATGAGTGTTAAAGAATAAGGACAAAGAGACTATGAGAGAGTGTAAAATGGGATCCTATGACAAACTGGGGAGCCAAGGAAGGCCTTCTGAGCAAAGCTGGTAAATGTTTCACGTAGATTTGTGCCTGTGGTCACACAGTGCAAAGACGGTGAGCAAAGAGCTCCGAGAACCAGTGGGCTGTGGTTTCCCAGACTGGCTGGCAATCGGGTGAGTGGTGACACTGGTTCACTGGTGTCGTCACCTGCTTGGTATCAGCCCACACCTTTCCTTCGTTGAAATTTGGACTAAAGCTGAAGGGACTCAGCTTTTTTGTTTTCTCCATAAGCTCTCCAGCTCCATTCCCAATTGTCACTTTTGTTGCTGTACTTCTTACTTGGACTTGATATTTTGTTGAAGTAAAAAGTAGCACTTATATGCACATCTGTGCTCTGATAAGGTAAGTGCCAGACACTGACTCTCATCACAGTTTTCCCCTAGAGTTGAAGCTCTGCACCCCGAAGATGCCGTACAAGATGAGGGGAGATACGCAGAAACAACACCAGAAATCCAGAGTTAGTGAAATGTTGCCTGTGGGTTCTTTTCTGTGCTAGTGTCTTTGGGGTTTGATTGAATTTCTTGAATGGAGCAAGAAAGATCTCAAGATCGTGGAGCGGCAACAGGTCTGCATCACTCTCTCCCTAGGCCATCAAGCCCTTCTCAGCGTCTCCCTTCTAACTCTTTTGTTTCACTTGTGGGTGAGGAGATGTGAGGTTCTTTCAAGTCTGCAAAATAGAATCACACTTGTATTCTCAGGGTCAATGGTAAGGAAGCAGGCACTATACTCATGGTTAATCTGAGCAGCACAGTCAGTGCTAGCCAGAAAGTCAACTTTGGGTAAGTGACCAGCCTCTTAGTTCTTTCGGAGGTAGGCTTTTCTTGTGTGATACCATTATTTGATTTGTGTTTACATTTGAATATGGGTTTATTAATAAGCCAGATATGATGATGAACTGCCATTTTGCATGTCACTGCTTCTTCTATTATCAGTCATAATCAATAGGTGAGCCATTTTGAAAAACAGCTCATTCTATTTTGACTCACACTGCCCTTGAACAAAACCACTGTATTCCCATCTTTCTTTGGGTTTTTTTTTTACGTCTTTATTGGAGTATAATTGCTTTACAATGGTGTGTTAGTTTCTGCTTTATAACAAAGTGAATCAGTTATACACATACATATGTTCCCGTATCCCTTCCCTCTTGCGTCTCCCTCCCTTCCACGCTCCCTATCCCACCCCTCTAGGTGGACACAAAGCACCGAGCTGATCTCCCTGTGCTATGCGGCTGCTTCCCACTAGCTATCTACCTTACGTTTGGTAGTGTATATATGTCCATGCCTCTCTCTCGCTTCCCCCTCCCCATATCCTCAAGTCTATTCTCTAGAAGGTCTGTGTCTTTATTCCTGTCTTACCCCTAGGTTCTTCATGACATTTTTTTTCTCTTAAATTCCATATATATGTGTTAGCATATGGTATTTGTCTTTCTCTTTCTGACTTACTTCACTCTGTATGACAGACTCTAGGTCTATCCACCTCATTACAAATACCTCAATTTCGTTTCTTTTTATGGCTGAGTAATTTTCCATTGTATATTTGTGCCACATCTTCTTTATCCATTCATCCGATGATGGACACTTAGGTTGTTTCCATCTCCGGGCTACTGTAAATAGAGCTGCAATGAACATTTTGGTACATGACTCTTTTTGAATTATGGTTTTCTCAGGGTATATGCCCAGTAGTGGGATTGCTGGGTCATATGGTAGTTCTATTTGTAGTTTTTTAAGGAACCTCCATACTGTTCTCCATTGAGCTTATTTTTGTGTATGGTGTTAGGGAGTGATCTAATCTCATACTTTTACATGTACCTGTCCAGTTTTCCCAGCACCACTTATTGAAGGGGCTGTCCTTTCTCCACTGTATATTCCTGCCACCTTTATCAAAGATAAGGTGACCATATGTGCATGGGTTTATCTCTGGGCTTTCTATCCTATTCCATTGATCTATCTTTCTGTTTTTGTGCCAGTACCATACTGTCTTGATTACTGTAGCTTTGTAGTATAGTCTGAAGTCAGGCAGCCTGATTCCTCCAGCTCCATTTTTTGTTCTCAAGATTGCTTTGGCTATTCGGGGTCTTTTGTGTTTCCATACAAATTGTGAAATTTTTTGTTCTAGTTCTGTGAAAAATGCCAGTGGTAGTTTGATAGGGATTGCATTGAATCTATAGATTGCTTTGGGGAGTAGAGTCATTTTCACAATGTTGATTCTTCCAATCCAAGAACATGGTATATCTCTCCATCTGTTTGTATCATCTTTAATTTCTTTCATCAGTGTCTTATAATTTTCTGCATACAGGTCTTTTGTCTCCTTAGGTAGGTTTATTCCTAGATATTTTATTCTTTTTGTTGCAATGGTAAATGGGAGTGTTTTCTTGATTTCACTTTCAGATTTTTCATCATTAGTATATAGGAATGCCAGAGATTTCTGTGCATTAATTTTGTATCCTGCTACTTTACCAAATTCATTGATTAGCTCTAGTAGTTTTCTGGTAGCATCTTTAGGATTCTCTATGTATAGTATCATGTCATCTGCAAACAGTGACAGCTTTACTTCTTCTTTTCCGATTTGGATTCCTTTTATTTCCTTTTCTTCTCTGATTGCTGTGGCTAAAACTTCCAAAACTATGTTGAATAAGAGTGGTGAGAGTGGGCAACCTTGTCTTGTTCCTGACCTTAGTGGAAATGCTTTCAGTTTTTCGCCATTGAGGATGATGTTGGCTGTGGGCTTGTCATATACGGCCTTTATTATATTGAGGAAAGTTCCCTCTACACCTACTTTCTGCAGGGTTTTTATCATAAATGGGTGTTGAATTTTGTTAAAAGCTTTCTCTGCATCTATTGAGATGATCATATGGTTTTTCTCCTTCAATTTGTTAATATGGTGTATCACGTTGATTGATTTGCGTATATTGAAGAATCCTTGCATTCCTGGAATAAACCCCACTTGATCATGGTGTATGATCCTTTTAATGTGCTGTTGGATTCTGTTTGCTAGTATTTTGTTGAGGATTTTTGCATCTATGTTCATCAGTGATATTGGCCTGTAGTTTTCTTTCTTTGTGACATCCTTGTCTGGTTTTGGTATCAGGGTGATGGTGGCCTCGTAGAATGAGTTGGGGAGTGTTCCTCCCTCTGCTATATTTTGGAAGAGTTTGAGGATAGGTGTTAGTGCTTCTCTAAGTGTTTGATAGAATTCACCTGTGAAGCCATCTGGTTCTGGACTTTTGTTTGTTGGAAGATTTTTAATCACAGTTTCAATTTCAGTGCTTGTGATTGGTCTGTTCATATTTTCTGTTTCTTCCTGGTTCAGTCTTGGCAGGTTGTGCATTTCTAAGAATTTGTCCATTTCTTCCAGGTTGTCCGTTTTGTTGACATACAGTTGCTTGTAGTAATCTCTCATGATCCTTTGTGTGTCTGCAGTGTCAGTTGTTACTTCTTCTTTTTCATTACTAGGTCTGTTGATTTGAGTCTTCTCCCTGTTTTTCTTGATGAGTCTGGCTAATGGTTTATCATTTTTGTTTATCTTCTCAAAGAACCAGCTTTTAGTTTTATTGATCTTTGCTATCATTTCCTTCATTTCTTTTTCTTTTATTTCTGATCTGATCTTTATGATTTCTTTCCTTCTGCTAACTTCGGGGTTTTTTTTGTTCATCTTTCTCTAATTGCTTTATGTGTAAGGTTAGGTTGTTTATTTGAGATTCTTCTTGTTTCTTGAGGTAGGATTGTTTTGCTGTAAACTTCCCTCTTATAACTGCTTTTGCTGCATACCATAGTTTTGGGTCCTCTTGTTTTTGTTGTCATTTGTTTCTAGGTATTTTTTGATTTCCTTCTTGATTTCTTCAGTAATCTCTTGGTTATTTAGTAGTGTATTGTTTAGCGTCCATGTGTTTGCATCTTTTACAGTTTTTTTCCTGTAATTGATATCTAGTCTCATAGTGTTGTGGTCGGAAAAGATACTTTATACGATTTCAATTTTCTTAAATTTACTGAGGCTTGATTTGTGACCCAAGATGTGATCTATCCTGGAGAATGTTACATGCGCACTTGAGAAGAAAGTATGTTCTGTTGTTTTTGGATGGCATGTCCTATAAATATCAATTAATTCCATCTTGTTTAATGTATCATTTAAAGCTTGTGTTTCCTTATTTATTTTCATTTTGGATGATCTGTCCATTGGTGAAAGTGGGGTGTTGAAGTCCCCTACTATGATTGTGTTACTGTCAATTTTCCCCTTTTATGGCTGTTAGTATTTGCCTTATGTATTGAGGTGCTCCTATGTTGGGTGCATCAATATTTACAATTGTTATATCTTCTTCTTGGATCGATCCCTTGATCATTATGTAGTGTCTTTCTTTGTCTCTTGTAATAGTCTTTGTTTTAAAGTCTATCTTGTCTGATATGAGAATTACTACTCCAGCTTCCTTTTGATTTCCATTTGCATGGAATATCTTTTTCCATCCCCTCACCTTCAGTCTGTATGTTTCCCTAGGTCTGAAGTGGGTCTCTCATAGACAGCATATATACAGGTTTGGTTTTGTATCCATTCAGCCAGTCTATGTCTTTTGGTTGGAGCATTTAATCCATTTACATTTAAGGTAGTTATCAATATGTGTGGTCCTATTACCATTTTCTTAATTGTTTTGGGTTTGTTAGTGTAGGTCTTTTCCTTCTCGTGCGTTTTCTGCCTATAGAAATTCCTTTAGCATTTGTTGTAAAGCTGGTTCGGTGGTGCTGAATTCTCTTAGCTTTTGCTTGTCTGTAAAGGCTTTAATTTCTCCATCCAATCTGAATGAGATCCTTGCTGGGTAGAGTAATCTTGGTTGTAGGTTTTCCCCTTTCATCACTTTAAATATGTCCTGGCACTCCCTTCTGGCTTGCAGAGTTTCTGCTGAAAGATCAGCTGTTAACCTTATGGGGATTCCCTTGTATGTTTTTTGTGGCTTTTCCCTTGCTGCTTTTAATATTTTTCTTTGTCTTTAATTTTTGATAGTTTGATTAATATGTGTTTTGGCGTGTTTTTCCTTGGGTTTATCCTGTATGGGACTCTCTTGCTCCCTGGACTTGATTGACTATTTCCTTTCCCATGTTAGGGAAGTTTTCAACTCTAATCTCTTCAAATATTTTCTCAGACCCTTTCTTTTTCTGGGACTGCTATGATTCGAATGTTGGTGTGTTTAGTGTTGTCCCCGAGGTCTCTGAGACTGTCCTCAATTCTTCTTCCTTTATTCTGCTCTACAGCAGTTATTTCCCCTATTTTATCTTCCAGGTCACTTATCCGTTCTTCTGCCTCAGATATTCTGCTATTGATTCCTTCTAGAAAATTTTTAATTTCATTTATTGTGTTTTTCATCATTGTGTGTTTGCTCTTTAGCTCTTCTAGGTCCTTGTTAAACGTTTCTTTTATTTTCTCCATTCTATTTCCAAAATTTTGTATCATCTTTACTATCATTACTCTGAATTCTTTTTCAGGTAGACTGCCTATTTTCTCTTCATTTGTTTCGTCTGCTGGGTTTTTATCTTGCTCCTTCATCTGCTGCATACCTCTCTGTCTTCTCACTTTGTTTAACTTATTGTGTTTGGGGTCTCCTTTGTGCAGGTGGCAGGTTCGTAGTTCCCATTATTTTTGGTGTCTACCTCCAGTGGGTGAGGTTGGTTCAGTGGCTTGTGTAGGATTCCTGGTGACGGGGACTCGTGCCTGTGTTCTGGTGGGTGGGGCTGGATCTTGTCCTTCTGGTGGGCAGGACCACGTCCGGTGGTGTGTTTTGAGGTGTCTGTGAACTTAGTATGACTTGAGGCAGCCTCTCTGCTAATGGGTGTGGTTGTTTCTATCTTGCTAGTTGTTTGGCATGGAGCATCCAGCACTGGAGCTTGCTGGCCGTTGGGTGAAGCTTGGTCTTAGCGTTGAGATGGAGGTCTCCAACAGAGCTCTTGGCAATTGACATTACGTGGGGCCAGGAGGTCTCTGTTGGTTCAGTGTCCTGGACTCGGCTCTCCCACCTCGGAAGCTCAGGCCCAATACCCGGCCGGAGCACCAAGACCCTGCCAGCCACGTGGCTTGGAAGAAAAGGAAGAAAAACAAAGAACAAAAAACAAAGAAAATGAACAGACAGAACCCTAGGACACATGGCAAAAGCAAACCTAAACAGACAAAATCACACAAAGAAACATACACGTGCACACTAACAAAAAGAGAAAAAAGGGGAAAAAAATTAAAAAATTAAGAAAGCAAACAAACCAATAACCAAATCCACCAGTGATAACAAGCACTAAAAACTAAACTAAGATAAGCATAAAACCAGAAACAAATCAGACGCAGAAAGCAAACCCCATGTCTACAGTTGCTCCCAAAAGTCCACCACCTCAATTTTGGGAACATTCATTGTCTGTTCAGGTATTCCACAGGTGCAGGGTTTATCAAGTTGATTGTGGGGATTTAATCTGCTGCTCCTGACGCTGCTGTGAGAAATTTCCCTTTGTCTTCTTTGTTCGAACAGCTCCTGGAATTCATTTTTGGTTTTGGCCCTGCCTCTGCATGTAGGCTGCCCTCAGGCATCTGTTCCCTGCCCAGACAGGAGGGGGTTAAAGCAGCAGCTGATTAGGGCTCTCTTGCTCACTCAGGCCAGGGACAGGGAGGTGTACGGTAGTCATAATTTGAATCCAGGGTGAGCCTGCAGTGGCAGAGGCTGACTGAGATGCAACAGCCTGAGGCACGTCGTGTTTACTCCTGGTGATGTTGTCCCTGGATCATGGGACCCTGGCAGTGGTGTGCTGCACAGGCTCCGAGGGTGTGTGATAGTGTGTGACCTGTGCTTCCACACAGGATTATTGGTGGCAGCGGCGGCAGTGTTAGCGGTTCATGCCCATCTTTGGGGTCTGAGCTGATAGCCACGGCTCGCACCTGTTTCTGGAACTCGCTTAGGCGGTGTTCTGCCTTCTGTGGGCACACGGAATCCCTGCTCCTCGTGCACCCCGAAACAATGGTCTCTTGCCTCTTCTGTAGGTACAGACGTTTTCCCTGGCTCCCTCCCGGCTAGCTGTGGTGCACTAGCCCCCTTCAGGCTGTGTTCACGCAGCCAACCCCAGTCCTCTCCCTGCGCTCCCACCGAAGCCCGAGCCTCAGCTCCCAGCCCCGCCCGCCCCGGCAAGTGAGCAGACAAGCCTCTCGGGCTGGTGAGTGCTGGTTGGCAGCGATCCTCTGTGCAGGAATCTTTCTGCTTTGCCCTCTGCACCCCTGTTGCTGCGCTCTCCCCCATGGCTCCGAAGCTTCCCCCCTCCGCCACCCGCAGTCTCCACCCATGAAGGGGCTTCCTAGTGTGTGGAAACCTTTCCTCCTTCACAGCTCCCTCCCACTGGTGCAGGTCCCGTCCCTATTCTTTTGTCTCAGTTTTTTCTTTTTTCTTTTGCTCTACCCAGGTACGTGGGGAGTGTCTTGCCTTTTGGGAGGTCTGAGGTCTTCTGCCACTGTTCAGTTGGTGTTCTGTAGGGGTTGTTCCACATGTAGATGTATTTGTGAGGAGGAAGGTCACCTCTATGTCTTGCTCCTCCTCCGTCCTGAAGGTCCAAGACTACTTGTTATAATGGTCACTTCTGTAGAGAATTTAATGGTAAGCAGTCAATATTTAGTTAATTTAGATTATCTACATTTCTGGAGTAGCAATTTCTGAATTTATTTGCACAAGTATATATTATTTTAGTGTCCAACTTGAGACGTATGAAGACTCAGAAGTAATTTTCAACCCAGAATGTGACTTCTTTGTTGCCACCATTGATTCTTACCCAGAAGATTTCTGATAGGATGAGAGTTATTCATGGCTTTTGAAACACCTTTGTTTTTCCGAGTGAGTATTACAACTTTATGGTTTTATATCATAAACTAGATGTTTTTCTTCTGTTCCGCATTATCTTTATCTTTTTGTTCCAACATTCCTAGCATAATTCTTAGCTTGAGTTGAAGGGAGATTTGTTTTAACATGGTTAAGAATGAAAAAGTAAAGAATATGATTACACATTCTTTATTGTTCAAAGGAGGCACTCTCTAAAGCAGGGTGGTTGTAGGGGGAGTGGCAAACTGGCCACAGGCTAAATTCTGCCTGTTTTTTATTATTTATTTATTTATTTTAAAATTTATTTATTTTCTTTCTTTATTTTTGGCTGCATTGGGTCTTCGTTGCAGCACATGGGCTTCTCATTGTGGTGGCTTCTTTTGTTGCGGAGCGCTGGCTCTGGTTGTGCAGGCTTCAGTAGTTGTGGCAGGTGGGTCAGTAGTTGTGGCTTGCGGGCTCTAGAGCACTGGTTCAGTAGTTGTGGCACACAGGCTCAGTAGTTGTGGCTTGCTGGTTCTAAAGCGCAGGCTCAGTAGTTGTGGTGCACAGGCTTAGCTGCTCCGCAGCATGTCGGATCTTCCTGGACCAGGGCTCGAACCTGTGTCCCCTGCGTTGGCAGGCAGATTCTTAACCACTGTGCTATGAGGGAAGTCCTGCCTATTTTTTAAATTAAAGTTTTATTGACCCACAGCCACACATGTTCCTTTACATATTGTCTATGGTTGTTTTCATGCTACTACAGCAGAGTTGAGTGGTTGCTACAGAGACCCACAAAGCCTACAGTATTTTCTATCTGGCACTTTAAAGAAAAAGTTTGTTGACTGCTGATCTAAAAGTTACAATGCAAGAAAAAATATTTGCAAGTCTCCAATGGAACCTAAGTTTAAAAAAATCTTTTTTTCTATATAGTGAAGATAGTCTCTTAAAACGATTTTAAAATAATTCTTGACATGAGGTTACAAATCGAAAGGTTACAGAAAAATCTCTCTTCAACCTCTGTCCTCAGCCACCTTGTTCGCTTCCCTGGAGACCATATTATCAAATGGTTCTGGGTTCTTCCAGAGACATATCATGCAAAGATTATTGTTTTACTATGTTGAAGCAGCGTTCTTATTTCAGTTGTGGTTATATTTCTCTATTTAGTAAGAAAAGAAAGACGGGGCTTCCCTGGTGGCACAGTGGTTGAAAGTCCACCTGCCAGTGCAGGGGACATGGGTTTGAGCCCGGGTCTGGGAGGATCCCACATGCCATGGAGCAACTAGGCCCGTGCACCACAACTGCTGAATCTGCGCTCTGGAGCCTGTGAGCCATAACTACTGAAGCCCACATGCCGCAACTACTGAGGCCTGCGTGCCTGGAACCCATGCTCCACAACGGGAGAGGCCACAGCGGTGAGAGGCCCATGCACTGTGGCGAGGAGCGGCCTCTGCTCGCCACAACTAGAGAAAGCCCACGCACACCAACGAAGACCCAACACAGCCCAAAATAAATAAATTTTTTAAAAAAAGAGTAATTATGAGAAAAAATGTACAAGGGAAAGGTCAATTCTTAGTTCAGCTTGTCACAGATATTGTGTACATGCTGTGGGCCCACCCTGAATTGATGCAGCAGAGAATATGGAAAAACCTGTAAGATGTGGTCTAGCTGAGGAGTGGCCTACTACAGTGCTTGAACCAAATCCTGATGCATGAGTAGGAGTTGAGTAAATGCATCTTTGTATTATAAATACTGCCAAGACTGAAAACTTCCCTAACCTGGGAAAGGAAACAGATATCCAAGTTCAGGAAGCACAGAGGGTTCCAAACAAGATGAACCCAGGAGGTCCACACCAAGACACTTAGTAACTAAAATGGCAAAAATTAAAGATGGAGAATCTTAAAAGCAGCAAGTAAAAAGCAGCTAGTGATGTACAAGGAAACTCCCATAAGACTGTCAGCTGACTTTTCAGCAGAAACTCTGCAGGCCAGAGAGACTGGCATGATATATTCAAAGTGATGAAAGAAAAAACCCTACAATCAGGAATACCTGTCAAGGCTATCATTCAGATTTGAAGGAGAGATAGAGTTTCACAGACAAACAAAAGCTAAAAGACTTCAGCACCACTAAAGCAGCTTCACAAGAAATGTTAAAGGGACTTCTCTAAGCAGAAAAGACCACACTAGAAATATGAAACTTATGAAAGGAAAAATCTTATTGGTATAGGCAAACATTCAGTAAAGGGAATTAATCAACCACTTATAAATCTAGTAGGAAGGTTAAAAGACAAAAGTAGTAAAATCATCTATATCCACAATAAGTAGTTAAGGGAGACACAAAACAGAAAGATATAAAATATGATGTCAAAAACATTAAAGGTGCATGGGGGGAGTAAAAATGTAGAGTTGTTAGAATGTGTTTGAACTTAAGAAATTGTCAACTGAAAATAACTGTGTGTGTGTGTGTGTGTGTGTGTGTGTGTGTGTGTGTGTGTGTGTGTTGTTATATATCAATGTTATGGTAACCAGAAGTCAAAAACCTATAATATACACACAAAAACAGAAAGGAATCCAAACATGAAACTAAAGGTAGTCATCAAATTACAAAGAAAGAGCACAAAAGAAGGAAGGAACAAAGAAGAACTACAGAAACAACCAGAAAATAATGAACAAAATGGCAATAAGTACATACCTATCAATAATTACTTTAAATGTAAATGGACTAAGTGCTCCAATCAAAAGACATAGACTGGCTGAAAGGATACAAAAACAAGATCCAGGGCTTCCCTGGTGGCGCAGTGGTTGAGAGTCCGCCTGCCGGTGCAGGGGACACGGGTTCGTGCCCTGGTCCGGGAAGATCCCACATGCCGTGGAGCGGCTGGGCCTGTGAGCCATGGCCGCTGAGCCTGCGCGTCCAGAGTCTGTGCTCCACAATGGGAGAGGCCACAACAGTGAGAGGCCCGCATACTGCAAAAAACAAAAAGACGAAAACAAAAACAAGATCCATATATCCTGCCCACAGGGGACTCACTTCAGATCTAAAGACACACACAGACTGAAAGTGAGGGGATGCAAAAAAGTATTCCATGGAAATGAAAAGAAAGCTGGAGTAGCAATACTTCTATCAGACAAAATAGACTTTAAAAGAAAGACATTTTATAATGATAAATGGATAAATCCAGCAAGAAGATATAACAATTATAAATATATATGAACCCAACATAGGAGCACGTAAATACATAAAGCAAATTTTAGCCAGTGCTGTCCAAAAAATGTGAGCCACATTTGAAAATTTCTAGTAGCCATATTAAAGTGAAAAGGAGCAGGTGAAATTAATTTTAGTAATATATTTTAGTACAATATATAAGTAATATATAATTTCAACATGTAGTCAATATAAAATTGTTAATGAGATATTTTATATTTTTTTGTTATATGAAGTCTTTGGAATTTGGTGTGGATTTTACATTTACAAGCACATCTTAATTCAGACTAGCCACATTTCATGTGCTCAGTAGCCACATGTAGGCGTAGCTTTGGTATTGGATAGCACAGCTCTAGATGCTGTATAAAGGGGACGTGCACATCCACCACTTGCTCATGGTGGAATCCCTGGGTTTAATTCAGAGAGAACAAGTATACATATTAAAATCATAAAGCATCTCCTAGTTAGTTATGCATAGTTTTGTGTTTGGGGTGAAACCGGTATAGTATAGCCACGTGTGAGGCTTGCTGTTGGGTTTGCCAGTTGGTCATCTGGCTGGTTTCTTCTGATGGCTCCCCAGGTACCCGAGTCCTACCCCTGCCTCCGTTTTTTGAGGAAGTGCTTGCTTCTCTCTTCCTTAGGGGTCTCCAGATACTGAATAGTGTTCTCAAAGAGAGGAAAAATGCAGGTTAGTTTTTTTTGTTTTTTTTTTAATATTTATTTATTTTGGCTGCACTGGATCTTAGTTGCGGCGTGTGAGATTCTTTTAGTTGCGGCAGGTGGAATCTAGTTCCCCAACCAGGGATCGAACCTGGGCCCCCTGCATTGGTAGGGCGGAGTCTTACCCACTGGACCACCAGGGAAGTCCCAGGTTAGTTGGTTTTGCTTTTCTAGCGTTTTCCACTCTCTACCCAGGACCATCGTAGGGGAAATTTACTTGGCAGCTTCTTTCGGATTCCCCTTAATAACCCTTGTAAGTAATGAGTATTTTCTGCATTCAAAGGAAAGTAAACATTTACAGCAAAATCTACTGATTGCCAGTGTTGTACTTCTACATTTTGCCCTTGATTTGGGTATAGTTTAGAAAATAGCCAGACCCCCTGTCAAAGCTTCGGGTGGAAGCTACTGTTGATCAGCAAATTTGGCCCTTCTAATCATTAGGACTGAAGAAAATGGAATTCTTAAGAAAGAAAGTTTGAGACACATGGATAATTCAATTCATCAAACATTTTTTTGAGTCAGCTTTGCCAGTAGGGTGCTAGACAGTAGACTTCAAGCCCTATGTTCAGATAATTCAGTCTGATGTTAGGGCAGATAGGAAGAGATTTACACGTGAGTAACATCTGAGTCTTTCAAAAGTTCTTTAATGGAGGGATAGAATCGTGTCATGGCATATTACTTGGGAGGTGATGACATGTATGTGAGGCTTTCTGCTTTACTGAGAGAAGCTGTACACACATGTGAACATGCACAAGGATGATTTCCTCCAACCTAGGGTAGAGTTGGGTAGATTTATGGGATTGTAACATGATTTGTGAAGGGGTTTTATAATAACAATAATGGGGCTTTCAGCTGTTGAATGATAAACATTTGGAAATGCAGTCATACTCTGCAGTTGGAAATTTATTAAATTTATAAATTGCACTAGAATCCCTTTCCATGGCTCTCATGATTCCTGTCTGTTTCTAGCTTGATAATAAATAATTGCATCTTAGTACAATTCTTCTCTAATCTAAAACAGAATGAAAGCAAGCTAGGAAGCCTGTGGAGGGAAGGGAACCCCTAATGCTAATGACCCAATCAAAGTTTTAAAATGGCAGTTAATAAAGGAAAACTATGATTTTGGACTAGAAAATTTTTCAAGTGGCTGCATAAATGATGTCTTTCTTAATTTAGCAGTGAGATTTATGTTTAGTGGGCACTTATTATAAATTTAGCATATACTCTGGGTCTGTTGATCTCGACAGCATGTTTCAGTGCAGGCTAGCCACATTTCCAGTGCTCAGCAGTGGTCCTCTGTGGTATGCCAGACTCTGTGGCTGGCCACACAGAAACAAGAAGCTTGGTGTCCAGAACAATCCTTAGTAAAAATGTATGTATCATGTTACTTCCGCCTTTATGAGCCAGAGGAAACTGAGGTCAAGACTAACCTGTACTTCCAATTTGTATCATGCAAAGCTGGGGCTCACCAAACAGCTAAAGCTCCTTCATGGGGAAGAGTACTACTTTCCTATGTAAGAGAAATGGGGCTGAATTCTCACACAGAACACCGCTGGTCTAGACAAGGGTAAAGGGCCTGGCCAAGGTGGCAGCCCTGGCAAACTACCTCTGAATCAGGGTGTGGTAGCATTTTCCGACATCCATTTTCTCTGTGTTTAATTGGGAGCCATACAATATGGATTGGCTAGTTTGGGAATGGCAGTTATTTGCTCTTGATATGTTTCTGGTCTTACAGAAAAGCCCAGTTTAATCTCAATTTTGGTCCCAGGCAGAAAACATTCAGAAAGAGCATCAAAGGAAAAGTAACGTGTTACCTAGGATGCCAAATGGAAATACAATACAAGTCAGGGAAACTCTTGAGGTCTGTTTATTTTTCGTCTTATTTTCTTTGACTCCTTGATTGCAACTTCGCTCTTACGCCGCTCACAGAAAGTCAGCAAGGCAACTACGATAGTACTTCAGGGGTTAAATCACTTAGAATTTAAACCCCAGAAATAAGGTTTATTGTGAAGGCAAAACTCCCTTTGGTGGGATTCCACAGCTGTGAGAAAATGTGGAGTGCCTACAAATTGGCAACCAAATCAAGATAATTTATTTATTGTCCACACCTGAGGTTTTCTTTAGCTCTAAGTCATTTGATGTGCAAAGAAAATAGCAAAGTAGGTAAATACGGTGGCATATACTCATCATGTAACTGAAAATGTCTTTTTTTTTTTATAAGATATCTCTTTTTTTCCCTTAAGAGACATGCCTAATAGTGACCTTATTATGCAAGGGAGCAAATCTGGGTGTTGAAAACTTGTAAAGCACATTTGCCATACCTTATTTAAGTGTTGGAAATCCTATTTTATGATAGTAATCAAAGCGGTAAAATTATAAATCACTTATGTGTAATAGAGCTCCATGAAAAGCAGGAAAAGTATAAATTGTTAATATGTAAAATAACTGTCGTATGAAATCACTTTAAAAGAAGCAATTCTTTGAGAAAACATTGGGAATATTAACAATGGTTATCTTTGGGTGATGGGAAATATAGGTGAATTTTTTCCTTGTTCTAATTTCCTTTATTTTTAAAGAGTCATCTGGAACCAGTCAGTGAAACATTTGACTTTTGTTTATTTAATTAAAAAAGATCTCTGACAGAGAGCTTAGTTCATCATGAATCTCCATTCATGGCTCGCTATCCTCCGTGGTCAGTCCAAGGCCCCTGATTTTTTTTTTTTTTTTGGTATCCCCTCTCCCCACCATGTTCTTGAAAAAGTACAAATCCCTGAAACATTGACAGTGTTTTATGCACGTGTTTATGTCTCATTTCTATAAATGGCATTGTGCTACAATTCTTATTCTGTTTTTTTACTGCTATCTTTCAGCACCATGATTTTAAAGTCTATCCCCACTGCCATTTGTACGTTTAGTTCGTTGCTTTGGGTTGCTGCGTAGTATCCCTCAGTCTGCATTCATTACGTTTCCTTTTGTATTTCTTGAGTTGCATCCACTTTCCTGCTACCACAAACAGTGCTGCAAAGGTTATCTTTGAACTTGTGCCCTAGTGGAGCTATCTGCGAGTTTCTCTGGAGTACACAGATCCAGGAGCAGAATTGCTGGGCCATAGGAAACAGGCACACTTAACTGAGCCACAGCCAGCCAGGTTGCTTTTCTGGAAAGTGGCTGCAGCAGCCTGTGCACATTTCCATCAGCAGGTCAGGCATGGGCCAGGTCCCCCACCCCCACCTGCTAAGTATTACCCACCTTTCTAATTTTTCTCTGTCTGATGGGTGCAAAGTGGTATCTTGTTGTTTTGACATTTCTCTGATTGCTGGTGATGTTAGCATTCTGACTTCCACCTTTGTGCATTGCCTCTTCTTAATCTTTGTTTTTGTTTCTCTGATTTCCTGACTTAAAAAAATCTATCTATATCTATACTAGCTTTATTGAGATATAATTCACACATCATACAATTTACCCACTTAAAAAGCAATGAATGCTTTTTAGTATACTCACAGTGTTGTGCAACCATCACCATGATCCATTTTAGAACATTTTCGTCAGCTGCAAAAGTGGCTGTTCCTTGAGCTCCTGGAGACATGTTTAGGTTGGGCACTCCCTGTGACCTTGCTGATCCCACAGGCCTGAACGAAAGGTCCGTGGGACTCTGGTTGCCAAGGCCCTGGTTTCTGCCTTCCACAGCTTGGTTGTTCAGCTTGCTTTTGAGTGTGTGTCCTTCCGATGAATTCTCCCACAGCCCACACCCTCACTTTGTGCTTATTGCCAGCATTGGTTTCTGTTTGCTTGCAACCAAAAGAAAACTAAGTCCTAAATTTGTACATACAGGAGGGATTTTTGCAAGGAACAGACCCTAGAATGTGAAACTGATTGAGAATGGCAGAGCCTGCCCTGTTTTTTATAATAAAGGGCAGCAAAACTGCTGATCAGACTTTGCTTCGTTTTTTTTTCCTGGGACTGTGCACCTTACGTGTAAAATGTCTGGATGTTTCCCAGGGTGGGCTACTTTTCTGCCTTTCTCAAGGTGCTTCCAGAAAGCACTAAGCTTTGGTGTACAGCATCATTAAGAAAGCATATACCCTGGCTGATGATCCGACATACCAAGCGTCTGTCGGTCATGCTCCCTTAGGAAACAGTCTGCTAAGATGGTGTCGTGTGCGGCAGGGGAACCCTCCCACCACTTGGCTTAGGTGGGGCCTTGGAAGACACCGGGTGAAGGAAATCCAGAGGACACGACCTGAGTTGATCAAGGACCTCTCTCCACGGCCAGGGAGGTGAATTGACAAGGAGACTCTAAGGACGTTCCAGGAGGATCATGTCCATGCTTGATGTGTTGCTTTTCTTTTTTCCTTTTTATTGAACATTTCTGGTCCCTCCCTGCTCATGTTGTATAACGAATATCATTCAGGCCACAAGTTGCAAGACCATGAGACGTCGCATCTCATCCTGCTTGAGTCATGGACATCACCAAGTGATACTTGACTTGGAAGCTGGATGGGGAGACTATGATTTTGAGTTGCCTCATATTGGGAAGGGGGTCAGTTCATTTTTGGTTGTATTTGAATTAGCTGTAGTAGGTGGTAGCATTTTAAAAATACGCATAGGAATAAAGGCGTGTGTGTGTGTGTGTGTGTGTGTGTGTGTGTGTGTGGGTGTGTGTGTGTGTGGGTGTGTGTGTGTGTGGGTGTGTGTGTGTGTGGGTGTGTGTGTGTGTGGGTGTGTGTGTGTGTGGGTGTGTGTGTGTGTGGGTGTGTGTGTGTGTGGGTGTGTGTGTGTGTGGGTGTGTGTGTGTGTGGGTGTGTGTGTGTGTGGGTGTGTGTGTGTGTGGGTGTGTGTGTGTGTGGGTGTGTGTGTGTGTGGGTGTGTGTGTGTGTGGGTGTGTGTGTGTGTGGGTGTGTGTGTGTGTGGGTGTGTGTGTGTGTGGGTGTGTGTGTGTGTGGGTGTGTGTGTGTGTGGGTGTGTGTGTGTGTGGGTGTGTGTGTGTGTGTGTGTGTGTGTGTGTGTGTGTGTATACGCACAAGAAACTACCAATGATAGAGTGTGGTATATACACTTGTTATTTTGTCTTCCCAGTGAAGAAACCTGTAGTCAGGTTTCTGGTGTGATAAAGCTACATAACAACTAACACCCCCAAATCTCAATGGCTCACAAAAACAAGTACTTATTTCTTACTCATGGGTCTGCAAGTAGTTGTGGCTTTGCAGCACTTGGCTTCTGGCTGCAGGTTGGTTTCTGGTCTGCTCCATATATCCCCAGCGGCTACTCAAGGCCTGTTCTCATGGCCAATGGCAGAAGTGCAAAAGAGGCCAAGCCAAACCCTGCGGACACAAATAAAGTCTCTGCTTTAATGCCATTGGCTAAATCAGCGAGGGTTGGGACTTATTCTCTGCCCACAGTAAACCCTGGTAAAGGAAGGGAAGGAAGGAAGAATTGAGAACAAATAATCCATTCTTTTACACTCCCTCTTCTTTTGAGAAATCAACCATGTGACTTCAATGTGTTTTCTCTCTCCACAGATTACATTGTTATCTGTTCAGTTGCTCATGTTAGAAGCCTAGGGTATAAGAGAAGTTCCAGATTGGGAAGGGAGGAGCATTTATTCAGTTTTAGATATATTGAGTTTGAGCTGACTATGGGATAGTCAGAGAGGTAAGGAGACTGTTGGCTATACAGATCCAAATCGAAACTATTGTGGTTATTTTCTCACTTAAGTTCCTACAGGTTTTATGAGTGGGGCTGATGACAAGTGTTACTAATTTCTTCGAGTGACGGCCACTAAGTTGTCCTTATGCTGTAACTCTTTAAGTTTTTCTGTATTCTGAACCAAGACTGGTCCTGTTACCTTTCATATATAACGCTGTGGGTTATTAAACGTCAACATCAAGGTTCTCTGTGTGAAATTCCCATGCAGATTTTGTTGAGTTCAGAGAAGTTATATGACTGAAGGGCATTAGCAGGTCATATTTTTCAATCTAGACCTGCTTTAGTGCACCATTTGTAAAGGTTCTCCTGAAAAAGGATTTTCTGTGTTTGTGTAAATACACTTGTGTCATCATATCTCATGCAAATTGTCTGTATCGATTAATGGTCTCTTGTTTGCTTCCTTTTGCTTGTTGTATTTATAGCTCACATTACTTATAATTGTTGGACAACATAATATGAACCAGATGGCTTCATTATTCTGTGTTTCACATTTTGAATTTTAAATTTCACATTGGACTGCTTGTCAGCGGCCAGCTGTGTCCTGGAGGAGGACATAAGGCCAGACCGTAGTTGAAAGATCCTGGGTCAGATACTGTGGACAGTAAGCGCTGTCGAGGTGTTAGCATTTGAGGTTTCTTCTGCCCTTGGTTTCACTTGGAAATTCAGAGTGGAAGGCCGGAGAGAGAGAGACTGGGTGTCAAAGGCCTTCTGAACCACTCAGCTGGCCTGTGATTGCAATGTGTTTGAAAAGACGCTTTACCAATAAGCCCACAGAATCTATTATATGTTAGGAATTTTGACCACAGGTAGTAATTTTTAAAAATACGAGTATCAGTCAGGGGCCCAGCAGGAGACAGATGGTATATTCAAATAGGATAATTGAGGAATGGTTCCTTAAGGGACTGTTTCCAATAGCATGGGTTAAGGAAAACAAGGTTCAGTGAAGTAATATTCTAGACTTGAATGAGCAAGAGGGAGGAGACGCAGAGAGCAGCTACAGGTATAGGAGAGAGTGACTGGGCCATGGGATAGCCAGACATTTGGCCTCCCTGATGTGGGTGGGCGTCATCCAATCTGTTGAAGACCTGAGTAGAATAAAGGGGCTGAGTAAGAGGGAACTCCTCCCGTTTGACTGCTGAGCTGGGATAAGTCTTTTCTGGGCTTGGACTCGGCCTAACACATCAGCTCTTCCTGGGTCTTGAGCCTATTGGCTTTTGGACTGGAACTTACTTCATTGGCTCTCCTTGTTCTCAAGCCTTCAGACTCAGACTGGAACTCTTCTGGGTCTCCAGCTTGCCAACTCACCCTGCAAATCTTGGGACTTCTCAGCCCCATAATCATGTGAGCCAATTCCTTATAATGAATCTCTATTCGTCTCTCTCTTTGTCACACACACACATCCTGTTGGTTCTGTTTCTCTGGAGGATGCTGACTAACACAAAGGCCAAGGCAACTGGTGCTGTGGCCTTTCTTAGACATATAGACATCCTGGCAGGGAAGACATCACAGGCAGGGAAGAAGCTGAAGGAATAAATACTTAAATCTCACCCTTCTCCCTGGTGCCTCCAATTGGTTGAACTCGCCTGGAAGTTCTAGAGCAAGGGAGCCAGTGGAGGCAGTCTTTAAAGAGTCTGGGATACAGAGCAGGATGGAGAAAGGTGAAAATTGGGTCTAGAAGGGCTAATGGAGCCTTTCCATATAATGTATCTAAAACGACTATTGTCACCACTTTCTTATATAGCCTCCCAGAGATATGCTATGCATACAAAAGCATATATGGTGCTCTTGGTAATTTCCATGATATTTCAAACTCTTCCAAAAACATCACTTTGATGGCTGCATAATATTAAAAGCCTTTTACTATGAAATAGTCTTACACAGATGTTACACTTATATAATATAAATATATTAATGAATGAAACTCCTGTGTATCCCATCATCCTGCTTAAGAACTAGAACACTGCCCAAACTTCAGGACTGCTGTGGGTGCCTTCCCAGTTCCATTGAATGAAGGCTAACCATTATTTTAAACTGTATTGTCATTCCTTTGTGATAATAATTTCATTATAATATTTCTGAATATATATGTATTCCTAAACAATATATTGTCAAACTTTGTATGACTTGGGCATTTATGTAGTTTCAAATGTATTTGTGTAGTTTGCACGTAGACTTCTGAGAACCGATTTTTATACTTAACATTATAATCTTGTGATTCATCCAAGTAGATGTATATTATTTAATTTTTGATGCTGTATATTGTTCCATTGTGTGTATATACTAGAATTTGTTTATTTTACTGTCAATGCACATTTGTCATTTTTACATTTTTATAGTATTGCTATCCAATTTCTGTGTGCATCTGTGCCAGAGATTCTCTAGGACAGATAAGTGGAAGGAAAGAAACTGGGTGATGGCGATTATCTTCACCTTTACAAGGTAATACCATATTATATTCCAAAGTTGTTGTTCTAATATTCACTCCCCATTGCCAGTGTATTAGTTTTGTTGCTCCATATCTAAACACCTTTAATCATGAAAACATAACATTAATAGAGTGAAAAGGCAAGACACATAATGTAAGAAGAAAATTTTCAACACATATACTGAAGAAAGGACTGATACTCAGTTTATCAGTGAGAGAAATACAGACATCTCAACTTTTAAAAGTGGGCAAAAGACTTGAAGAGATACTTCATAAAAAAGGATTTCTGAGTTGCCGATAAACATATGAAAAGGTGCTTAGCTCATTAGTTCTTCAGGGAAATGCACATTTAAGACACAATGAGGAGCCTCCTCTGTACTCCCCAGATCCTAGCACTAGGAAAACTGATCTTGCTAAGTGTTGGCAATGATGTGGAGTACCAAAAACTCTTTTTCTCTACTGGTGGTCATGTATCTCAGTACAACCACACTGGAAAATTGGTAGTATCTACTAAAGCTGAACATAGGCATAGCTATAACA
This sequence comes from Lipotes vexillifer, assembly GCF_000442215.2. Lineage (NCBI taxonomy): Eukaryota > Metazoa > Chordata > Mammalia > Artiodactyla > Lipotidae > Lipotes > Lipotes vexillifer. The sequence goes on along the minus strand of NW_006781860.1, from coordinate 220,438 downwards.
CACAATTCCATTCCCAAAAGAAATTCCTACAAAATGTCAGTAACAGCATTATTCATCAGAATCAAACAGTGAAAATAGCCCAAATGTCCATCAAAAGTTGTATATACTTGCAACAAAATGGATGAATCTCACAACTATGGGGAAGAATGAAAGATACTTGATACAAAAAAGAACATTCTGTATTTTTTTTATATATATATAAAATCCCCCAATGGACAGAACTGACTGATGGTAATAGAAGTGAGGATGATTAGTTAGCTTCGGGGAAGGTGATGACTTGGAGTGGACATACTGGGGGCATCCAGGACTAATAATATTCTTTATCTTGTTCTGAGAATGAGTACATGGGTAAATTCATTTTGTGGAAGTTCAATGAAGTATGTACTTATGATTTCTGTACTTCTGGTACTTATGTACACTTCAGTAAGAACTATCATGAGGGGACTTCCCTGGTGGTCCAGTGGTTAAGACTCTGAGCTCCCAATGCAGGGGCCTGGGTTTGATCCCCGTTCAGGGAACTAGATCCTACTTGCATGCTGCAACTAAGACTCTGCATGTCGCAACTAAAGATGCCACATGCTGCAACTATAAAAGATCCTGCGTGCCACAACTAAAGATCCCATGTGCTGCAGCTAAGACCTGGCGCAGCCAAATAAATAAATATTTAAAAAAAAAAGAACTATCTTGAAAATGCCATATGTTTGGAAATTAACAAACACATGTCTAAATGATCATGAGTAAGAAAAGAAATCATGATGGAAATTTAATAATGACAATACTGCATATCAAAACTTGCAGGTTAAGTGGTACTATAAGGGAAATTTATAGTCTTACATGTTTACATTGGAAAAGAAGAAAAGCTTATAAATATGTGTCGTGTCCAAATATATCAATAAAACCTTTTCTAAAAAAAGGATAAAGAAAGAAATAACAATAAATGGAATAGAAAACAGACACAATTTAAAAAACTCAACAAAGACCAAAAGTTGAGTCAAGAAAACAAAAAAAGAGAAAAAGCACATATAAACAACTTTAAGGATGAAAAAGAAGGACATAGCTACAAGAAGTCTAACCATGTCTACCTGTACAGATATTGTTTTCCAAAGATCACCCTGCTTGGGGAATGTATTATAGAGGAACTTGAGTGAATGCAAACAGAGTAGTTAAGAGTTTATTGCTGTAATCCAGGTAAGATGTAATGTAGCTTTTATTGGGACTAGAGTCTTGCTTAGGGATGACACTCACATTCTAAGGTTATCCATTTACTGGCTTACAGGCTCCGGACGCACAGGCTCAGCGGCCATGGTCACGGGCCCAGCTGCTCCGCGGCATGTGGGATCTTCCCGGACCGGGGCACGAACCCATGTCCCCTGCGTCGGCAGGTGGACTCTCAACCACTGCGCCACCAGGGAAGCCCGCCTTCTAATATTTTTATTGTTTTATTTTTACACTTAAAACTGTAATCTTCATCTGGAATTTTAAAATATATAGTAGGAGGTAGAGCTATGGTGTTTATTTTCAGATGGAAAACCATTTAACGTAATACAACTCATTTAAAAATAAATTGAAATACCATCCTTGTAAATTAAGTTTCTGTATTTACTTGAATCTGTTTCTGAATTCTGCATTCTTTGTCCTACCATGAATTTGTCTCTTCCTATGCAGATACTATGCAGCAGGTTTTACAGTAAGTCTTAATATCTGGAAAGATAAATTACTCCCCTCAGAATTTTTCTTTTATTTTTCCTTGGTTTTATTTTGTTACATTTATTCTTCTATATAAGCTTTAAAATAATTTTACCCTTTAAAAAATTCTGATATTCATGCTGATTGGGATGGCGTTTGTATTTTAATTTTAGAAGAATTGACACTTGTCTTCCCTTCCAGAAACATGTTCTAACTTTCCATTTATTCAGGTCACCTTTACTTTGCCATGAATATAGATTTCAGAACTTGACTGTAATTATGTTCAGCATTTTATGTCTTTCATTTGAATATTTGAAAGTAATATTCATTTTACATTATGCAATTTAACAAGCAAATAGTGCTCATTTAGTTAATCCCTTAACAGTCTAAACATTTCCAACATTTCAAGTATGTCATTTTGAATATGGAAATTCTTGCTCTGAGAATTACTGAAAACCTCTGATTCATGATTAGGTTGAAGAGAAGGAAAAGTATTAAATTTAGATTAATCAGTGGGGGTGAGGGGTAAATTGGGAGGTTGGGATTGATACATATACAATACCATGTATAAAATAGATAACTAATAAGGATCTAATTATAGCACAGGGAACTCTACTCACTACTCTGTAATGACCTATATGGGAAAAGAATCTAAAAAAGAGTGGATATATATGTATATGTATAACTGATTTGCTTTGCTGTACACCTGAAATTAACACAACATTGTAAATCAACTATACTCCAATAAAAATTATTAAAAATAATAAAATTAGATTAATCAACTTAATATAACTTAGCAGACAGTCATGTGTAACTTTTGAATATGTTATGCACCATTGTCCCTTTTACAAATGCCTCTTTGCAGCTTTTCATTTCATCATGTAGCAAAGACACAGGGGATTAGTTTGGGATTTGAATCAAGTTATCTTCATAGTTTCTGGGTGAATCAGGTTTACAAGTTCATCCAGAATTATTCAACAGTCAGTAAAGAAGGTGCATGGACATCTAACATCCTCCACTCCCCCTGTAACCACCACCGTGATGCCTAGAGAGGAAAGAGACTACTTTCAAATAGCAAGACTCCCAATGAGTGGGAATGATCAAAAGGCATTATCAACACGAGCAGTTATTTTTCTTTTATGTTTCAGTGAGATTCTCGTCTAGCAGAGTAAGATGACAGATGCAGCCCCTACTTATTACTTGGGTTTCCCTAC
>NW_006781860.1:180563-216190 GCF_000442215.2 Lipotes vexillifer | reverse complement strand
TTTTTTTTTTTTTTTTGCGGTACGCGGGCCTCTCATTGTGGTCTCTCCCGTTGCGGAGCACAGGCTCCGGACGCGCAGGCTCAGCAGCCATGGCTCACGGGCCCAGCCGCTCCGCGGCATGTGGGATCTTCCCGGACCGGGGCACGAACCCGTGTCCCCTGCATCGGCAGGCGGACTCTCAACCACTGCGTCACCAGGGAAGCCCTTTTTCTTTTTTTGGCCATACCCCTGCAGTGGAAGCTCGGAGTCTTAACCACTGGACTGCCAGGGAAGTCCCAAATCCATTTTTATTTAGTGAAGACAGTGCCCAAACCAGAAACGGCAAAACTGTGAAAGGGAACTATTTTGGGAAAATATTTTTCTTGTTGCCTTTATCTAAAATGAAGCAGCCATGAGAATACAAGGGGGAAAATCTAAATATGGTATTTTGGGGGGAAGGGATGACAGGGTTACTTTTCAGTATATTTTAATTGAAGCAAGACGTGAGTTGGCTCTAGTCACACAGGTGGAGTGGGGCTCCTTTGTGGCAGTGGATCGCAACCCAGGCTACACATTAGAATCGCCTGAGGTGATATGGAAACTGCTAGTGCCTCAGCTCAGCCCTCAACAAGTTCTTACTCAATTGGCCTAGGATTGGCCTGGACCTGGGTCTTTTTTAAAACTCCTAGTAAGTCCTAATGTGGAGCCAGGGATGAGAGCACTGTTTTGGAGAAATTACCAAGGGTTTGGGAGGATCGGTTTTTTTTAACAATATGTGAAACAAAATCGCTGCCAGATTTGGCAGGAGATTGCAAAGTGACATGCCAGTAGAAAGTATAATAGTAAACCTCTATTTTAGCTTATTTATTCTTAGGGAACAACCAGTGCCCTGCTAGTTAACTTTGGGGGGCTATTTTTTCTAAGTTGGACTTTTCATACTGAAATAATATTTCCATCAAATGAACATCATTCCCTCACATTTGTCATTGTTTGAAGTCATATCTTGACCTTCCAAAATGCCTTTAAGATTTCCTTTTGAGTCAGTTAAGTGTTACTCCTTCCTGGAACAGATAACTGGTTTAAGTGGTTTTTGGAATGTTCTCTGGTTTGATTTATGACCGTGAAAGTGGAACCGCACAACTTGGATGGGTCTTGAACCCAGCCAAAACCCAGACTGGGTCTTGAACCCACTGTCTTTTAATTGAAATCACACAGCTGGTCTCAGGACTTAATGAAGCTCAGGTTCTTTATGTTTCAGCACAGAAGGAATTCAGCTAGGGGCAAAGTGATAGGTAAGTAGATTTATTTAGAGAGATACACATTCCATGGAATGTGGTCCGTCTCAAAAGGCAAGAGTGGCCCTGGGAGAAACACATTCCACAGACAGTGTGGGCCATCTCAGAAAGCGAGAGGCTCCAAAATATGGGGTGGTTAGTTTTTAGGGGCTGGGTAATTTCATAGGCTAATGAGTGGGAGGATTATTCCAACCATTTTGGAGAAGGGTTGGGGTTTCAAGGAATTGGGCCACTGCCCACGTTTTGCCCTTTTATGGTTGGCCTTGGAACTGTCATGGCAGCTGTGGGTGTGTCTTTTAGCTAATGTATTACAATGAGCATATAATGAGGCTCAAGGTCTACTGGAAGTCGAATCTTTCACCATCTTGGACCTAGTTAGTTCTAACCAGTTATGTCATATCCTCAACGGCTATGTCATTCTTTAAGGGTTGTGCCCTGCCCACTTCCCTCTTGTTTCAAAAGGAACCTGAAATTGTGCAGTTGTTGGTTACTTGAAAACTTTTCTTGAAAAGTTCTAAGGAAATGGGCAAGGCTTTAGCTGACTAGGGGTTCTGTTTTTAGCATCTTATTCAGCTACTGCCTAATTCTATTTTGTCTTCTGTATAATTGTTAAATATTCATTTTCTGCCTGTATCTGAAATTCATGAGTGATATTGTTCTGCATTTTCCATGATTGATCCTTGTTTTCAGCCTGAAGAGTCTTTCCTTTTCTTTCTTGTTTTTAATTTCCCAAGAGCCCTCTTAGAACTCGATTTTTATCCACCCCTGATATCCCAACAATTTATGTTGGTCCTCTAAGACCATTGCTATAGGACTCAATGGTGTTCTCTTATCTATCGGTGGTGTTTTTGATTGATTTGATCCTGGACTCCTAAAAAAAGCATTTATGTTTAGAAATTTGGAGGTTTCCTGATGCTGCTTCATGGCTGGTTCTCCCCTGACATAGAGTAGGAAAAGTCCCAAGTGCTCTGTCCTGCAGGACAGCCCCACCATACACTGCCCCCCACCCCCAACTTCACCCATGGCTGGAGACTTTTCCTAGACCTCCCTGTGTCTGTGCCCTCTCCCTCTCTCCTGAGTTGCGGGCTACCCCAGAGCTTGAGCTGAGATATACAGAGAGAAGAAAACCTAGGAACTCTCTTCCAGGTCATCATTTAAAACCTGGGTTCCTTACCCAATCCTGCTGCTCTTTATTTACTGTAGCAGGCAGAATAATGCCTCCCCACACAAAAAGATGTCAATATTCAAATTCCTGGCACCTGTGAATACAATACCTTACCTGGCAAAAGGGGTTTTGAAAACTTAATTAACTTAATGATTTTGCGATGAGATTAACCTGGATTATCTGGGTGGGCCAATGAAATCACAAGGGCCCTTATAGGAAACAGGCAAGAGAGTCAGAGGTAGCGGAGGTGTGAGAACGGAAGCAGAGTTCGGAGTGCTGTGAGTCAAGGAATGCAGGCAGCCTCTGGAAGCTGGAGACAAGGAAACAGAAGATTCTCTAGAGCCTCCAGAAGGAATACAGCCTCGCAGACCCATTTTACGTTTCTGACCTCTAGAACCGTAAGAGAACATATCTGTGTTATTTTAAACCACTTAATTTGTGATAATTTGTTTAAGCAGCAAAAGAAAACTAATTCATTCACCTTTCGGAGTCTTCTGGTAGTTGCTTTATGGATCTTGTCTAGGGCTTTTTGTTACAATCAGAGGGAGAAATGTGTTACCGGGCCCTTTTGAGGTTCTTGGACAGCATTACCATAGATATAAATGAATATCGCTTCCACAAGACTCTTAGGCAAGCAAAGCTTTTTATTAAAAGAGAGAGCTTGTGCACAGGGGAGAAGGCAGAAAAAAAGTGCCAGCTCCCGGAGTAGAAGGGGCGAGTTGCTTTTATAACAAAAGGGAGGGTTTGTCTCATTATAACGGATAATTTTGAGAAGTCGTCAGACATTTTGATCAGCAGCAGATGGCTCCACAGTGGCTATCGGGAATAGGGAGCGCTTCTGGGAGCGCTTCTGGGAGGGGAAAGGAGTGCCTCAGAATTTTCTGCAAGAAAGCACAGGAGTAGATAAGGTTAAAATTTATAGTTGAGGGCTTTCCTGGTGGCGCAGTGGTTGAGAGTCCGCCTGCCGATGCAGGGGACACAGGTTCGTGCCCTGGTCCGGGAGGATCCCACGTGCCGCGGAAGGATCCCACATGCCGCGGAGAGGCTGGGCCTGTGAGCCATGGCGCCTGGGCCAGAGTGTCCGGAGCCTGTGCTCCGCAACGGGAGAGACCACAACAGGGAGAGGCCCGGGTACCCAAAAAAAAAAAAAAAAAAAAAAATTTATAGTTGAGCTTCTTGTCTTATGGCAACTAGGTACACTTGCTAGTGCAACAAAGTTAATTTTCTATTCCCGGGAGCCTGGTTTTTGTCTCTGGGGCTCAGGCCTCCAGGGCCTTCGTTCTTTAGCTTGCAAGGCCTGTTTTGCCCAGGGCCTTTCCCTAGTCCTTTTCCAAAATGCCTGTGCTCTTTTTATCCTGTCTTAGATGGTGTGGAGTGTCCTTACTCCAGCTTGAGTGGAACCAGAGCCCATTATTATTATTATCTTTTAATTAATCTATTTTTGGCTGCATTGGGTCTTTGTTGCTGCACGTGGGCTTCTTTAGTTGTGGTGAGTGGGGGCTACTCCTCACTGCGGTGTGCGGGCTTCTCATTGCAGTGGCTTCTCTTGTTGTGCGGCACGGGCTCTAGGCACGTGGGCTTCAGTAGTTGCGGCTCGCGGGCTCTAGAGCGCAGGCTCAGTAGTTGTGGCGCACGGACTTATTATTATTAAATGAGGCATTTACTATATTCCTTCCTAAGAGCACCAGGTGGGGAACACGTTTTCTAAACTAGATCTAGGAAGTGGGATGTGGAATCAATCCATCCTCCTCCCCTTAAGGGCTGTCCAATGGTTAATGAATTAAAAAAAAAAAGACTAAATAAAAACAAATCCCACACACACTCCGCCACCCAGAAAAAGGAAAAAAACCCCCAAAAACTAGATGTTCCAGATTACTCGCCAAAGTGGAACCTGGGAACAGCTTTAACAACCCAAATTAGTCTGCTACAGAGTCATCACAAGCATACCTTGCTGTTAAACAAAAAATAATCATTTTTTTGAAACAACAAAATAAAAACTAGTACTGATCACTTTGCTGACCATACACTGTTACGTAAAATTAACTAGTATTGAGAGGGGGAAGGGGGCCGTAGCTATGGGCCTTGTCTCACACGAGTGCATGTGGGCAGGTGCAGGGCATTTGTCATTATTACAAAAATGAATTTTAATTTTTAATCTTTAGTTTGATTTAAACATTGCTTTTAGTATATCATGAGTGATATTTGCAACAAAAAGAATAAAATGCCTAGGAATTAACCTACCAAGGGAGACAAAAGACCTGCATGCAGAAAACTATAAGACTGATGAAAGAAAGATGATACAAACATTTTTTCATCTCTCTATGGGCTTAATTCTGTCCACCCACTCAGAAGTCACCCATGGCCATAAGCAGTTGATGAGCCTTTTGTAAAGACAGTCTTCTGAAATCAAGAGACTCTGTTATAATGGATTTTTGGTTTTGCTTTTCTACGGCAAAGATAAATGCAGTCATGGAGATAAGTAGGCTCTGACAGCAAGTTCCGTTTGTTTTTTGTTCGAAAAGACTTTGGAATTATTTTAGTGATCATGGAGTATAAAGAGTTAGACCTGCAGTGTCCATATGTACTGACTGTTTTTGACAACTATGCAGTCACAATTATGATTGGTGGAGAGCCTCGTACTCTTGGACTTTTTGATACTGCAGGGCAAGAGGATTATGACAGATTACGACTGCTGAGTTATCCCCAAACAGATCTATTTCTAGTCTGTTTTTCAGTGGTCTCTCCATCCTCATTCGAAAATGTTAAGAAAAGTGGGTGCCTGAGGTAGCTCACCACTGTCCAAAGACCCCTTTCTTGCTTGTTGGGACCCAAACTGATCTCAGAGATGACCCCTCTACTATTGAGAAACTTGCTAAGAATAAACAGAAGCCTATCACCCCAGAGACTGCTGAAAAACTGGCCTGTGACCTGAAGGCTGTCAAGTGTGTAGGGTGTTCTGCACTTACCCAGAAAGGCCGGAAGAGTGTGTTTTGACGGAGCAACGCTGGCTGCCCTGGAGCCTCCCGAACCGAAGAAGAGCCGCAGGTGTGCTGCTGTGAACGTCTCTCCAGAGCCCTTTCTGCACAGCTGGTGTCCACATCATACCAAAAGCGATGTTTAAATCAAACTAAAGATTAAAAATTAAAATTCATTTTTGTAATGACAAATGCCCTGCACCTGCCCACATGCACTCGTCTGAGACAAGGCCCATAGCTATGGCCCCCTTCCCCCTCTCAATACTAGTTAATTTTGAGTAATAGCGTATTGTCAGAAAAGTGATCAGTACTAGTTTTTATTTTGTTGTTTCAAAAAAATGATTATTTTTTGTTTAACAGCAAGGTATGCTTGTGATGACTCTGTAGCAGACTAATTTGGGTTGTTAAAGCTGTTCCCAGTTTCCACTTTGGCGAGTAATCTGGAACATCTAGTTTTTGTTTTTTTCCTTTTTGTGGGGGGGGGAGTGTGTGTGGGATTTGTTTTTATTTAGTCATGTTTTTAACATTCATTAACCATTGGACAGCCCTTAAGGGGAGGAGGATGGATTGATTCCACATCCCACTTCCTAGATCTAGTTTAGAAAACGTGTTCCCCACCTGGTGCTCTTAGAAAGGAGTATAGTAAATGCCTCATTTAATAATATACTCCTATTTGAAAGTTGCCTTTTCTCTCCACCCTTGAGTAGGTCCAGTATTTGATGAGACTCATGAAAGTGGGCGGAACCTGTCTTGCCCCTCCTCTTTTCTAGGATGCACTATATATGTGACTGTGACTCAAGGAAATTTGTTTGCCATTTGCTGATTTTTTTTGAAGTTAATTTCTAACTTCTTTCACTGATAAATGAAGAAGAGTATTGCACCTTTTGAAATAAACCAAATGGATTGAGTATGTAATGAAAAAACAAATTTTCCCTGTCATTGTCTTAATATGCTGGGCATAGATGTGCAGCTTAATAGTGTATGATACAGTGTTCTAGAACATAGCTGAAGACCTGGTATATAGAGGAAATCCGAGGGGTGGTGCTAGAAGACAGATGTCTATGGGATGATTCACATCCTCTTTCAAGTTAGGAGGATGGAGACCTGCTTCATTAAGCTGGGGGTGGGGTGGGGAGAACATTTAACCACATGGGGGACCAGTCAGGGGAATCCCCTTATTTCTGTTTTGCATATGAGGAACCCTAGAGCAGCCAGGTGAGGCTCTCTAGTTTAATAAAAATCCTGGGGAGAGTCTTATGAAGACTCTTCATAAGCTGATAAAATCCCTGTTAACACTTTTCTTGGTTGCAGTTTCCAAGTCTTAAAAATGTTAGGTAATCTTCCCCACCTTCCCCAAACCCTAATTCTTCTAGATGTCATTAGTGTTGAACCAATGCTTTCTCATGTCTCAATTCTTTGTATATGCATTCTTTTCAGATGTATTAAATAAGCAAACCCTTTAAAAAAAAAAGGTGGCTATGCCATGTGACAGTACGATAAACTCGATATGAAATTCACTTGGTCATGCAGCTGTTGGATTAAGATTCTTGAATTTTAAGTTATGGATGAGTTATTTCACATTTCACATACACAGTGAGACTTCATTAATCTTCTCACACTGCAGTATTACACATCTGCTTAATACAGATTGGCAGAACGTGAGCACTCCCTTAAATTCCCATGCTCAGCCTCCACCTCCAGCACTCTGTTGGAACTCTGGTCCCTCCAGTGCCTTCCGGATGGTTTTGGGAGTCTCAGGCAGGGATCTCATGAAGGCTCCAGTAAGGAGGTCCCTTGGCTACCCTGTGGCACCCGTGTTCATGCTCTCTCCTCCTCCAGACCTCTGTGGGAAAGTCTCTTCACACTGTTAACGCCCAAGATAGCAGCTGGTTCATTCACTGTTGGTGGTTTTCAAAGATGAGGCCAGAGCCGAGGTTTGTCCTGAAGCTGCCCAAGCTCCAAGCTGAGGGCACTGATGTCTGCCTGGAGGGCGCAGTTTCCCATTGCTGCGAGAGCCATGGGCAGTGGGTCCTGTTTCCTGTGAATGGAACTGCCACGGTTGACCCCTGGTGGTTCAGCTCCTGTGGGTTTTGTTCGTTCCTTTGCTTTGGACCCCTGGCTCTGGGACTGCATCGTCAATCCAGCTGGTCTGGATGACCAACCTTCTTCTTTGACCTTGTTCACCATCCTGGTGCCCAAATTGTTCTTACACTTCTCTTCCCTTAGAATGAGTTTTTTTCTTTCCTTTTTTTCTTTTTGGCTGTCTCGGGTCTTAGCTGTGGCATGTGGGATCTTTCATTGTGGCGTGGGCTCTTTGTCGTGGCACGCAGGCTTCTCTCTAGTTGTGGCATGTGCGATCTGTAGTTGTGGCACACGGACTTCTCTCTCATTGAGGCATGCGAGCTTAGTCGTTGTGGCATGCGGGCTTAGTTGCCCTTTGGCATGTGGGATCTTAGTTCCCTGACCAGGGATCCAGCCTGAGTCCCCTGCACTGGAAGGTGGATTCTTTACCACTGGACCACCAGGGAAGTCCCTAGAATGAGTTTCTTTAAATGGTACATTTCCCTACATGCCCAAGGATCCCGTATTCTACCTCCCAAGCCCATAAACATACCTGATTTCTGTGGTGAACAAAATTTAGATTCAAGCTGAGCTCCCTCCTATACTTAAGGAGAGCAGTATAAGTTACGTTTTCCCTCCTTTTCATCAATCATCCTTAGTATAGTGCTGAGTTACCCAGTGAGTAGCGGCCATTTCAATTTTACTTTAATAATCAGCTCCTAGAAGAAAGGCAGGCACACAATAGGGATTCAAGGAATATTTGTCAAGTGAATGAGCTTTTATTTGAGGAAATCTTCCTTTTTGAGAACAAGACCGAGTCTTTTTTCTGGTATCCTAATCAAGGTCAAATTTCGGTCTTTGTTCAGAGCATCTGTTCCTTTTGTCATTCGTGTCAGACGTCAGAATAGGAGCAGGACACACGCCAACATAGCAGAATAGTTAAGAGTCAGACAGACCTGAGGCAGGATAGTGATTGGACGAGTTAGTTAACCCTTCTGATCAGAATAACATCTAAGCATAGACTTGTAAGAAGAATAAATGAGACAGTGAGTCTGTAGCATTTTACCTGTCACATAATATTTGCCCAACAGATGGTAGTTATTAAAAAATTCTATTGATATTTTTAGAGAAGAACAAGGATCCCAAGTGTTTGAATATCATTTGAGTTTGCCAGTCTTCTTTAAAAATGTTTTTATTGAAGTATAGTTGAATTACAATGTGTTAATTACTGCTGTACAGCAAAGTGACCCAGTTACACATACGTACACATTGTTTCTCCTATTCTTTTCCATTATGGTTTATCACAGAACATTGACTATACTTCCCTGTGCTATGCAGACCTTATTGTTTATCCATTCTATATATACCAGTTTGCATCTGCTAATCCCAAACTTCTAACCCAACGCTCTCCCACTCCCCTCCCCCTTGGCAACCACCAATCTATTCTCTATGTCCCTGATTCTGTTTGTTTCATAGATACATTCATTTGTGTCATATTTTAGATTCCACATATAAGTGATATCATATGGTATTTGTTTTTCTCTTTCTGACTTACTTCACTTAGTATGATAATTTGTAGTTGCATCCATGTTGCTGCAAATGGCATTATTTCGTTCTTTTTTATGGCCGAGTAGTATTCCATGTATATTTGTACCACATCTTCTTTATCCATTCATCTGCCGATGGACATTTAGGTTGTTTCCGTGTCTTGGCTATTGTGACTAGCACTGCAGTGAACATTGGGGTGCACGTATCTTTTTTTTTCTCAGTACGTGGGCCTCTCAGTATTGTGGTCTCTCCCGTTGCGGAGCACAGGGTCCGGATGCGCAGGCTCAGCGGCCATGGCTCACGGGCCCAGCCGCTCCGCGGCATGTGGGATATTCCCAGACTGGGGCATGAACCCACGTCCTCTGCATCGGCAGGTGGACTCTCAACCACTGCGCCACCAGGGAAGCCCTGCATGTATCTTTTTGAATTAGTTTTGTTTGGATATATGCCCAGGAATGGGATTGCTGGATCATATAGTAACTCTATTTTTAGTTTTTTAAGGAGCCTCCATAGTGTTTTCCACTGTGGCTGCACCAACTTACATTCCCACCAACAGTGTAAGAGGGTCCCCTTTTTTCTACACCCTCTCCAGCATTTGTTATTTGTAGCCTTTTTAATGATGGCCATTCTGACTGCTGTGTGGTGGTACCTCATTGTAGTTTTGATTTTCACTTCTCTAATAATTAGCAATGTTGAGCATCTTTTCATGTGCCTCTTGGCTATCTGTATGTCGTCTTTGGAGAAATGTCTATTTAGATCCTCTGACTGTTTTTCAATTGGGTTGTTTGCTATTTTGTTGTTGTGTTGTATGAGCTGTTTGTATATTTTGGAAAATAAGCCCTTGTCAGTTGTGTCATTTGCAAATATTTTCTCCCATTCTGTAGGTTGTCTTTTCATTTTGTTTATGGTTTCCTTTGCTGTGCAAAAGCTTGTAGGTTTGATTTGGTTTCATTTGTTTATTTTCGTTTTTATTTCTATTGCCTTGGGAGACCTAAGAAAACATTGGTACGATTTATGTCAGAATGTTTTGCCTATGATCTCTTTTAGGAGTTTTACGATTTATGTCAGAATGTTTTGCGTATGATCTCTTTTAGGAGTTTTATGGTGTCACGTCTTTTTTTTTTTTTTTTGGCTGCGTTGGGTCTTTGTTGCTGCACACAGGCTGTCTCTAGTTATGGCGAGGGGGGCTACTCATCGTTGCGGTGTGCGGGCTTCTCATTGCCGTGGCTTCTCTTGTTGCGGAGCACGGGCTCTAGGCACCTGGGCTCAGTAGTTGTGGCTCATGGGCTCTAGAGTGCAGGCTCAGTAGCTGTGGTGCACGGGCTTCATTGCTCTGCAGCATGTGGGATCTTCCTGGACGAGGGATCGAACCTGTGTCCCCTGCATTGGCAGGCAGATTCTTAACCACTGCACCACTAGGGAAATCCAGTGGTGTCATGTCTTATGCTTAAGTCTATCTATCTACCTATTTATTGATGGCTGTATTGGGTGTTCATTGCTGTGCGTGGGCTTTCTCTAGTTGCGGTGAGCGGGGGCTACTCATCGTTACAGTGTGCGGGCTTCTCATTGTTGTGGCTTCTCTTGTTGCGGAGCACGGGCTCTAGGTGCGCGGGCTTCAGTAGTTGTGCCAAGTGGGCTCAGTAGTTGTGGCTTGTGGGCTCTAGAGCTCAGGCTCGGTAGCTGTGGTGCACGGGCTTAGTTGCTCCATGGTGTGTGGGAACTTCCTGGGCCAGGGCTCAAACCTGTGTCCCTTGCATTGACAGGCAGATTCTTAGCCACTGCGCCAGCAGGGAAGCCCTTATGCTTGTCATTAAGCCATTTTGAGTTTATTGTTGTGTATGGTGTGAGAGTGTGTTCTAACTTCATTGATTTACACGTGGCTGTCCAGCTTTCTCAACACTACTTGCTGAAGAGACTGTCTTTTTCCCCATTGTATATTCTTGCCTCCTTTGTTGAAGATTAATTGACCGTAGGTGTGTGGGTTTACTTCTGGGTGAGTTTGTCCCTCTCATCTCTGAGTACAGATCTTGGAAACCATGACCCGTCAAATCTTATGCAAAGACAGTAAAAATGCTCCCCCAATTCCACACGATTTATATATATGGATGGGAATAATACTGCAGCAAAATAGTTTGTAGGTCAATGTATAGGAGGGGTTTTTTTGGTTATCAGTGTTTCTGCTTATGTTATTATTGCCTATCTGTGTTCCTGGGTTCAGAGGCTATTTAAATTTCTTGATTCTTATGCAGGCGTGCCTCATTTTATTGCACGTTGCTTTACTGCACTGCACAGATGTTGCGTTTTTTATAAATTGAAGTTTTGTGGCAACCCTGCATCGAGCAGGTCTATCAGTGCCATTTTTCTAGCAGCACTTGCTCACTTTGTTTCTGTGTCGCATTTTGGTAATTCTGGCAATGTTTCAACCTTTTTAATTGTTTTATTATGGTGATATGTGATCTCTGATGTTATTACTGTGAGTCACTGGAGGCTCAGATGATGGTTAGCATTTTTTAGCAATAGAGCATTTTTAAAAAATTGGAGTAGAGTTGATTTACAGTGTTAGTTTCAGGTGCACAGCAAAGTGACTCACTTATACATACATATATATATATATATATATATATATATTTTTTTTTTTTTAGATTCTCTTTCATCGTAGGTTATTACAAAATATTGAGTATAGTTCCCTGTGCTATAGAGTAGGTCCTTGTTGGTTGTCTATATATAGTAGTGTGTCTATGTTAATCCCAAACTCCTGATTTATCAAACCCCGCCCCCCTTTCCCCTTCAGTAACCAGAAGTTTGTTTTCCATGCTTGTGAGTCTATTTCTGTTTTGTAAATAAGTTCATTTGTGTCATGTTTTAGTTTCCACATATAAGTGATATCATATGATATTTATCTTTGTCTGACTTACTTCACTTAGTATCATAATCTCTAGGTCCATCCATGGCAACAGAGTATTTTTTAATTAAGGTATGTACCTTGTTTTTTTAGACATAATGCTATTACACACTTACTAGACTACAGTGTAGTCTGGCCACTGGGAAAACAATAAATTTGTGTGACTCGTTTCTTTGCAGTATTCATTTTATTGCGGTGGTCTGGAACTGAACCTGCCATCTCTCTGAGGTCTGCCTGTACCATATGTATGAATAGAATGCCAGGAACTTAATAAATGTCTGGGCAATGACTGCAGCAAAGAACTCCATTTCTGAAATACTGTTTTGCCTATTGATTGTAGATGAAGAACAAAATCACAATCATTGCGAAATTATTGTTGAGGAGAAACAATAGTTTGGGAGTCGTATTATATAGTCGTACTATATAAAAACTGCTCAGCAATCAATTTTTTTAAGTAGTTAATGCTAATATTTGAGTGTCAAAAGCTACATTATTTTAGTATGTTATATGCTGAGTAAAAATAACCAGAAGACCTGAAGTTATAGTTGGACCAGATTAATGTGATTGTTCAGTATGAGGAGTACGAGCCTATAAGGATTGGCCAGAGCCTCAGGGACTAGAGAGGCCTTGGGCATTTGTCCACTGTCAGCCAGCACCACCGATTGGGGTGGCATCTTCCCAGCTGAGGACTAAGCCTTCTCTGGCTGGGAGGACAAGTAAGGATGGGCACTGGTGCATGGGAGTTGTGGTGTGCTAGCTGGAAGGCCAGTGGGCACCAAGTACGCAGGCAGCACCCACGTAGGCCTCCCCAGACCTGGGGTGGTCCTGTCAGTGTGGGAGGGAGACCTCAAGGAGCTGGGGGCAGCAGCTGTTTTCCAGTCAGCATGAGAGCACTTTTGAATTTAACAACCTAGTTTTGAGATCTTCCCGGTGAATCTGGTTGTTTGGTGGGATTTCTGGTTTCTCCTAGGAGATATCACTTACAACAATGAGCAAAGAAATTGACAAATGGGAGGGCAAGGGGTTATAGGTTAGGGGATAACACATAGAGTTAATCACAAGGGTAGAGCTAAAAATTTGTGGCAGGTGGCAACTTAGTCCAGTGCTTCTCATCGTGCTTGTGTCCTTGGATTAGTTTACATTGGTTTCTTTGGTCCTTTGTTGACAGCTTGACGTACGTACCTCCTCACTCCCAAGTTGCTTTGCTCCTATCGAAGATTAAAATTCCCTCCCAGGGAGCAAAACTGCCCACTAAGCAAGATAATTTGTAGTTGCCAGCGTAAGTGTATCTCATTTAGTATTAGCCTTCAAGGTAGGTGTTCATGAAAAATTGTTTACAAAATTAACTTAAGGAAAGAGAAGTTTCTTTCAGCTGATGATGTTTTGAGAGAAAACACTTTGGAAAATGAGATCAGGACTCTGAGTGCTCAGTAAAAAAGATTTCGCTCTAAACAAAATGTGCTGCTGTGGGAGAGTTGCTAGTTTCAGACACAGGTGAGGCCACGTAGTGCTGCTTCTCTACTGTGAGATCAGCTAATTGACGTGGGAGAATGGATGTGGATTTCAGCTCTCCAGGCCGTTTTCTTTGGACATGGAATTGTCTATCCTCTGAGGTTTCTACCAGCCCAGCAGTTATTTACTCTGGCAAGCCATCACAGCTCCAAGATCGATGCCACAATGTGGGGTGCACAAAAGGGCCCTGGACTGAGAGCCACAATCCTTGACGTCCAAGCCTGGCTCAGCCACCAGGTAACTGTGGGTGCTTGTGCTCTTCGTGATTCAATAAGAATCAAAGTGACCTTGTCCACCTAGCGCACGTGCTCTCTTAAGCTGCCTGGGCTTTTCTGGTTTATTTAGCACAGGATTCCCAAGTTAAAAGTCTGCAAAATATGTGATGTACAAAATCACCACATGCCAGATGTGTTCTTCTGTATTGGTGGGGGAGATTAGCATCCAACATAACATCCAAGCTGATGTTCTTGTGTCCCAAAGGACTGGATGTCAACCCCAGATAAAGGAGCTAAAGTTTAACATCCACAGGCTAGAAAAATACCTGGGGCCACAGAAGGCTAGTCCATTTACACACAGAGAGATGTCCTTGGGTCTGTGTTGAGGTGGGCAGTGGGAATTGGAATCCCAGACTGAAGCTGGCCCCCTCAGGAAAGGCTGCCCCTGTGTGGAAGGGTAACTAGAAAACTCTGCCTATGGGTCTAGGAGAGAAGCCATGTTGAGAACCAGTTGTGGTTTGGAGTGAGGAAAGATAAATCTTTTGTGAGAAACTAAAACCCCAAACCTGCATCGTACAAGGTGTGGAGCCCGAATTTATAGTCTCCACATGTGTGGAAATCCCTGGCCAAAGAATTAATATAAACCCAGCTGTAGCCAATGCTATAAGGCAAGTAAAAGAAATGAGGTACGACTTTTATGAAGGAAGATAAAAAGCTCGTTACTTGTAGGTTCTGTGATTGTATACCTAGAAAAGCCAAAAAGATCCTCAAATTTTTAGAATTAATAAGTAGATTTTGTGAGGTCCTGCATATTTATATTAGAAACAAAAATGTAAATAAAACTAAAATCTTTGCCTCATGCCTCAAACCCACTGTCTGCCGCATCACGCAGCAGGTGACCTTGTCTCGTAGTTCAGAGAAGAATGAGGCTCTGAGGTGTGAGCTCCCACAACTTCCCCACCTTGTGACCTCAGACTGACCTTAGCCAGCCCCTACCCTTGCCTCCTTTCCTGTATTCATAGGGGGCATCCTTTTCTCTTCTGCTTTTGCAAACAAACCCTTTTCTCTGTGCTTTTGAGTCTCTTCCCTCTCATCGCCACTAGAATAAAGACGTGGCTTCCTCTGATATTTCTTTGTCTTATATGTTCAGCCTGGCTTCTTCGCTATAACTTTTAAAGTTGCTCAAGTTGCTGTTATCTTTAAAAACAAAAAAACAAACAAAACGACAAGAACTATAACAAGCCTTGGCAGACCCCCCAAATCACCTCTAGCTCTCACATTTTCAAAAGAACAGACTAAACTTGTATTTATCTTACACTTTTTAGACTCGTAAGCCTATTTCATTCAGATTTCCCTTCCTATTACTACTCTGAAATGGCTTTTATCAAAGTGACCAAATGACCTTCTTAACTGTTCAATCCATTGGACTCTTTCCAGTCTCTGGCACCCACCACCAAATTGCTCAAGACTGCTACCTACACCTTGAGTATGAACTTCTGGGTCCTTGTATAGGTCTGGCTGGTTCCTTAACCCTGTCCTTTATACTCAGTCTTGCCTCAGCTCCCATGATTCTAGGCAAGGGTTCTCTACATTCCCCATGTTATGGCAACAAGGGCTTAGGAATCTGGATAGTTTCCTGGGTGGAAATGTGGAGTCAGGGCAGGCAAAGGGCTGAGATGTAACATATGAGTTAGAACAGGATTATGGTGCTGTCACTGAGGTAGCTTCTAGGGGCAAAGGGAGTTTTCTGTAGCCCTTATTACTCACTGATGAATGTGTGCATCCCAGCAGACAGGAAATAATTGTAACTGATGGTCACTGAACTTTTCAGGTATAACCACTGCAGACTACTGATTGATGACTGATTTGAAATTGGGACTTTTTACAACCCAGAGGGAAGGGAAGGGAGGTGGACTCAAATGATTAAGACTGGATTTCCTGCCAGCCAGGAGGAAGAAGGGCTCAGAGTCCAATTTAGGTTGACCTTGAGACAACAAAGAAATGTGGCCTTTCTTGCATAGTTGAGCTGAGATCCACACCTGTTTCCTATTAAAAGTGTCCAATTGTAGCTTTTAGCGTGGGGACTGTCCATAATTATCCAGCTCCCCAAATCTGGCATAGTGTGCTGAGGGACTCAGCTGTTGAAGCAGAAATGGTCGGATACACCAGATTTCCAGGATGGATGTGACCGCTTCTGACTGCAGAGCAAGCAGAGACATAAAGATCCTTGTGGCAAGAAAGCAAACTTGTAGGGTTATCTGACCTAAGAAGGGCACTGGAGAGGTCTGTGATTTTGCTATGGGCAGAGGCTGAGAAATGGAGACATGCGGCTATTGGAAGCACTGAAAGAAATGTATTCTAAGCAACATTTCTGCCTGAATGCATTAACAAATGCAAGAATAAAATTTGAAATTTCAGCTCATTATCGTTTTAGTTTTGGCAGCATGATTTTCCCTGAGGCTTTTAAATCTTTCCTTGGAGTCCTCTATATTAACTTTGAATCTTTGATATGTTTTCAAATATTGGCTTAAAGCATCACAGGTTCTTATTTAAGTGGGTAAATTGGCTGTCTAGATGTATCCTATTTAATATACAAATATGTATTTTCAAGCAAGTAAAACAAACTTCTGTAGGAAGTTGTTCATAATATAAAGTGTTGTAGGAAAGTCATGCATATTTCCTCTCTGTCTTCTGGCTTCTTGATTATGTTATTGTTAAATCATTTATTTATACCAATACCTTGTTAGTAGTGGGACGAAATGTCCTGAAGCATTCCTTTTTTAATTTTCCTCATTCCCTATATCACATACAAACAAATTAGAAAAAGAAAACCCCGTTGATGTATATATAGGAAGGATTTTGCCAGCCCTAATTATCCCAGTGACAAAGGATCATTTTCTGTACTTGCATGTTACTCATCTCTGTGTTTGCCTTCCAAATCCCCTTCCGTCGGACCCCCTGAACCTTTATTATATTGAACAACCTTCCCTCATTTTCAGGGAATGGTAGAATTGAAAGTCTGGAAGGTGCTTTAGAGCCCTGCTGCTCAAAGTATGGATCATTTTGCCCCATCTCTGTTAATAACTTTGAATCTCCATTTCTAGTCTGAATCAGCTGTGCCCTCGGCATGCCAGGTATGATTTTGCAATAGCTTTGTGGATATGTCTGTGCAGATGTCAGCTAGTATATCAGAGCCAACATGCTTAAAACCCAAACACACAGAGACATGGCAACACACAATCAACTCACCATTACCCCCTTCATGTGCTTCCTTTTCTGTAGTCCATTTTTCATGAATGACATTGCTTTCTTCTTGATCCTCTCGGGTCATGGAACCTTCATGTGCTTCCTTTTCTGTAGTCCATTTTTCATGAATGACATTGCTTTCTTCTTGATCCTCTCGACTGGTCATGGAAAGTGCGTTATAACATCTTTCTCTCTCAGTACCACTCCCCCCCCCCACCCGCCCCCATCCCAATCTGATCAGCCCATAAATCCTGTCAATTAAATTTCTCAGGCCCTGGGCATAGGTCCCTTCTTGTCTACTCATCATTACTGTTCTGATGTCCATTTTCATTGTTTCTTGCTTAATGCCACCACTCCTAATGCATCTCTTTGCCTTCTCCACTCCCTCTAGGCTATTTGTATTACCTACTGCTGCGTAGCAAATTACCCCAAAACTTAGCTTAAAACTCGCAGATGCTATAGGTCAGAAGCCCAGAAGCGGCTTCGCTAGGTGGATCTGGATCAGGAGAGCTCTTGTGAGGCTGCGATCAAGGTGTTATCCAGGGCCGCAGTCATCTGAGGCTTGGCTGTGGAAAGATCTGCTTCCAAGTTCACTCATAGGGTTTTTAGCAGGCCTCGGTTTCTCACCACATGGGCTTCTCCAACAGGCTCCTTAGCACAGAGCGCATGGAAGCTGATTTCTCCCACAGAGAGCAGTGGGATGGAGTGAGTGCTCTCTCCGGATGGAAGTTGCGGTCTTTTTATAACCTAACATTGAAAGTGACATCCATCACTCCTGCCATATTTTATTGGTTAGAAGAGTATCACTAAGTACAGCCCACAGTCCAGGTGAGGGCATTAATTTCCATCTCTTCAGGAGAGCACTATTGAAGAATCTGGATGTATCTTTAAAGCCGTCACAAGTTGTCCTCTGGCCACAAATTATTTATCTTCTTCCCACATGCAAAATTCATATCGAAGAATTTATGGGACTTCCCTGCTGGCACAGTGGTTGAGAATCCACCTGCCAATGCAGGGGATTTGAGCCCTGGTCCGGCAAGATCCCACATGTCATGGAGCAAGTAAGCCCATGTACCACAACTGCTGAGCCCACGTGCCACGACTACTGAAGCCCGCGTGCCAAGAGCCCGTGCTCTGCAACAAGAGAAGCCACCGCAATGAGAAGCCTGCGCACACCACAACTAGAGAAAGCCCACGTGCAGCAACAGAGATCCAATGCAGCCATAAATTTATTTAAAAAAAAGAATTCATGGGACTTCACATACCTTTAAAACTACCATACAGCCTTCACAGGAACTGGTATCTTGAGACATAACTTTGTTCTGAATATTTTCTCTGACTCCACTTTACAGAAGAGATCAAACTCCCCAGATCCTTCATCATCTGCCCCTAATACATATTTTCTACCGTTTGTTTATGAATCTGCATGCAATCAAACCAAATGATTCACCATTTCCTAATCATACCTTAAATCTACCATTTTCTGTACCTTCATGAATGCTGTTTCCCAGGCTGGAAGGTGCCCCCTTATCTCTTTGTCTTCAAATTCTCTTCAGAATTCCAGCCTTGACTCCTTCATAAATTGTGGCAGCTCCCCATAAATAGGATGTATCTACTTTCTTCGATTTTAAGTTCCTGGAGGACAAGAACCATACCTTGTTCATCTCTATATCCCTTAAAATAAGAAGCAGATTTCCTTGTACCCAACAGATGTTCAACAAATGTCAAGTTGACTTATATGAAGACAGCACTTCTCCATTTAGGCAAAACAGGCACTCTGAGTTGTTTGTGTCCATGTGGTATACACCAACACCATAAGAGCGTTTTGTTTGTTGCATACAGTCTGTCTTTCAAAGACACAAAGCCAAAATTGCTGTATGTGGGACAACCTAACAGAATTGGTGGTAGAATTTCCAAATTATATCAGCATCTTCAAAGTACCAGCCTTCTGCTGCTGTGTTGGAGGGGCAAGAAAAGTTCATTTAGCAACATGTCGATGTTCCACATATATCCCACGAAGTGGGAATGATGGAGCTGTACAACTAGGCTGTCTTTAGCTATGCTATAGTGGGACAACTCCTGTTTAATCTCTGAGCAACTTTCTCTCTCCCACCTCCTTTCCTCTCTCCTTCCCTTCCTTTCTCTCCTTTTCTTCCTTCCCTTCCTTCCCTCACTCCCTCCCTTCCTTTCCTTCTTTCTCTTTTCTCCCTTTCTCTTTCCTTTCTTTTTCTTTCTCTCTTCTCTTCCTTCCCCCTCCCTCTCTGTCTCTTTTTTCTTCTTCCTTCCTCCCTCTCCTCTCTATTTCTCTCTTTCTGTCTTTCTCTCTCTCTCCCTCCCTCCCTCTCTTTTTCTCTTTTCTTCCTTCCTCTCTCTCTCTCTGTTTGTTTTTCTCTCTCTTTCTCCTTCTCTTTCTTTCTCCCTTTCTCCCTCTTTCCTGCCTTTCTTCCTTTCTTTGTCCATATCACTTGCTCCTCTGACCTCTCCTTGTTATTTTCTCCCACCACTCTGAGGTTGTTGCATGGCCATTCTCATGGGATTACTGCCCCTTAAATTTAGCCATATGGAAGTTCTCTCTTTGTTAACAGCTTTATTGAGGTATAATTTACACACCATAAAATCCATCCATTTTAAGTATTCAATTCAGTGATTTTTTAGTAAATTTATAGGGTTGTGTAACCATCACCGCAGTCCAATTTTAGAGCATTCCCATGACCCCCAGAGGCCTCCTGGGCTAACTGAATTATTAAATTTTTGTACCTTTTTTCTCTTTTTACAAAAAAAGTGATTTCACATAATTTAGAAAATATAGGAAAGCAGAAGGAAGAAAATAAAACTTCTCTTCATTCCACAGCCTACGGATAATCATTGCTATTCTGGCATATATTTCGTCCTTCTGTCTACTTATCTGCCTCTGTATTCATATCTTAGAGAAGGGAAACTACAATTTAGGGGCTGCTGAGAAGTTGATTAGATCTAGGGACACAGCAGCTACATATTTTAATTTTATTTTTTTATACAGCAGGTTCTTATCCACTTTACACATATTAGTGTATATATGTCAATCCCAGTTACCCAATTCATCCCACTACCACCACCTCCCAGCCACATTCCCCCCTTGGTGTCCATACATTTGTTCCCTACATCTGTGTCTCTATTTCTGCCCTGCAAACCGGTTCATCTGTACCATTTTTCTAGGTTCAACATATATGCGTTAATATACGATATTTGTTTTTCTCTTTCTGACTTACTTCACTCTCTATGATAGTCTCTAGATCCATCCACGTCTCTACAAATGACCCAATTTCATTCCTTTTTATGGCTGAATAATATTCAATTGTATATATATATATATATATATATATATATTTTATCACATCGTCTTTATCCATTTGTCTGTCGATGGGCATTTAGGTTGCTTCCATGATCTGGCTATTGTAAATAGTGCTGCAGTGAACATTGGGGTGCATGTGTCATTTTGAATTATGGTTTTCTCTGGGTATATGCCCAGTACTGGGATTGGTGGATCATATGGTAATTCTATTTTTAGTTTTTTAAGGAAACTCCATTACTGTTCTCCATAGTGGCTGTATCAATTTACATTCCCACCAACAGTGCAAGAGGGTTCCCTTTTCTCCACACCCTCTCCAGCGTTTGTTGCTTGTAGATTTTCTGATGATGCCCATTCTAACTGGTGTGAGGTGATACCTCATTGTAGTTTAATTGCATTTCTCTAATAATTAATGATGTTGAGCAGCTTTTCATGTGTTTCTTGGCCATCTGTCTTTGGAAAGATGTCTATTTAGGTCTTCTGCCCATTTTTAGATCAGGTTGTTTGTTTTTCTGATATTGAGCTGCATGAACTGTTCATGTATCTTGGAGATTAATCCTTTGTCCGTTGATTCGTTTGCAAATATTTTCTCCCATTCTGAGGGTTGTCTTTTCGTCTTCTTTGTAGTTTCCTTCGCTTTGCAAAAGCTTTCATTAGGTCCCATTTGTTTATTTTTGTTTTTATTTCCATTACTTTAGGAGGTGGATCAAAAAAGATCTTGCTGTGATTTATGTCATAGAGTGTTCTTCCTATGTTTTCCTGTAGGAGTTTTATAGTGTCCAGTCTTATGTTTAGGTCTCTGTTCCATTTTGAGTTTATTTTTGTGTACGGTGTTAGGGAGTGTTCTAATTTCATTCTTTTACATGTAGCTCTCCAGTTTTCCCAGCACCACTTATTGAAGAGCCTGTCTTTCCTCCTTTGTATAGTCTTGCCTCCCTTGTCATAGATTAGTTGACCATAGGTGCGTGGGTTTATCTCTGGGCTTTCTATCCTGTTCCATTGATCCATATTTCTGTTTTTGTGCCAGTACCATATTGTCCGGATTACTGTAGCTTTGTAGTATAGTCTGAAGTCAGGGAGTCTGATTCCTGCAGCTCCATTTTTTCCCCTCAGGACTGCTTTGGCTATTCAGGGTCTTTTCTGTCCCCATACAAATTTTAAGATTTTTTTGTTCCAGTTCTGTGGAAAATGCCATTGGTAATTTGATAGGGATTGCACTGAATCTGTAGATTGCTTTGGGTAGTATAGTCATTTTCACAATATTGATTCTTCCAATCCAAGAACAGGGTATATCTCTCTATCTGTTTGTATCATCTTTAATTTCTTTCATCAGTGTCTTATAGATTTCTGCATGCAGGTCTTGTGTCTCCCTAGGTAGGTTTATTCCTAGGCATTTTATTCTTTTTGTTGCAATAGTAAATGGGAGTGTTTCCTTGATGAAAACTCTGAAAGAGAGATTATTAGTGTGTAGGAATGCAAGAGATTTCTGTGCATTACTTTTTATCCTGCAACTTTACCAAATTCATGGATTAGCTCTAGTAGTTTTTTAGGTGGCATCTTTAGGATTCTCTATGTATAATATTATGTCATCTGCAAACAGTGACTGTTTTCCTTCTTCTTTTCCAGTTTGTATTCTTTTTATTTCTTTTTCTTCTCTGATTGCCGTGGCTAGGACTTCCAACACTGTGTTGCATAAGAGTGGTGAGAGTGGAAATCCTTGTCTTGTTTCTGATCTTAGAGGAAATGTTTTCAGTTTTTCACCATTGAGAATGATGTTTGCTGTGTTTGTCATATATGGCCTTTATTATGTTGAGGTAGGTTCCTTCTGTGCCCACTTTCTGGAGAGTTCTTTTTTTTTTAATCAAAAATGGGTGTTGAATTTGTCAAACACTTTTTCTGCATCTATTGAGATGACCACATAGTTTTTCTTTGTCAGTTTGTTAATATGGTGTATCACATTGACTGATATGCATATATTGAAGAATCCTTGCATCCCTGGGATAAACCACACTGGTTCATGGTGTATGATCCTTTTAATGTGCTGTTGGATTCTGTTTGCTAGTATTTTGTTGAGGAGTTTTCATCTATATTCATCAGTGATATTGGCCTTTAATTTTCTTTTTTTGTAGTATCTCTGTATGGTTTTGATATCAGGGTGATGGTGGCCTCATAGAATGAGTTTGAGAGTGTTCCTTCTCTGCAATTTTTGGAAGAGTTTGAGAAGGATTGGGTGTTAGCTCCTCTCTAAATGTTTGATAGACTTCACCTGTGAAGCCATCTGTTCCTGGACTTTTGTTTGTTAGAAGATTTTTAATCAGAGTTTCAATTCCATTACTTGGATTGATCTGTTCCTATTTTCTACTGCTTCCTGGTTCAGTGTTGGAAGGTTATACCTTTCTAAGAATTTGTCCATTTCTTCCAGGTTGTCCATTTTATTGGCAAAGAGTTGCTTGTAGTAGTCTCTTAGGATGCTTTGTATTTCTGTGGTGTCTGTTGTCATTTCTCCTTTTTCATTTTTAATTTTATTGATTTGAGTCCTCTTCCTCTTTTTCTTGATGAGTCTGGCTAATGGTTTATCAATTTTATCTTCTCAAAGAACCAGCTTTTAGTTTTATTGATCTTTGCTATTGTTTTCTTGGTTTCTATTTCATTTATTTCTGCTCTGATCTTTATGACTTCTTTCCTTCTAGTAACTTTTGGTTTTGTTTGTTCTTCTTTCTCTAGTTTCTTGAGAAGGTTGGATTGTTTATTTGAGATTTTTCTTGTTTCTTAAGGTAGGCTTTTTTTTTTTTTTTTTTTTTTTTTTTTTTGCAGTACACGGGCCTCTCACTGCTGTGGCCTCTCCCGTTGCGGAGCACAGGCTCCGGATGAGCAGGCTCCGCGGCATGTGGGATCCTCCCCGACTGGAGAACGAACCCGTGTCCCCTGCATCGCAGGCGGACTCCCAACCACTGCGCCACCAGGGAAGCCCAAGGTAGGCTTGTTTTACTGTAAACTTCCCTCTTAGAACTGCTTTTGCTGCATCCCAGAGGTTTTGGATTGTCGTGTTTTCATTGTCATTTGTCTCTAGGTACTTTTTAATTTCTTCTTTGATTTCTTCAGTGATCTCTTGGCTATTTAGTAATGTACTGTTTAGCCTCCATGTGTTTGTGTTTTTTACTTCTTTTTCCCTGTACTTGATTTCTAATCTTATAGTGTTGTGGTCAGAAAAGATGCTTGATATGATTTCAATTTTCTTAAGTTTCCTGAGGCTTGATTTGTGACCCAAGATGTGATCTATCCTGGAGAATGTTCCATGCACACTTGAGAAGAAAGTATAATCTGGTGTTTTTGGATGGAATGTCCTATAAATATCAGTTAAATCTATCTGGTCTGTTGTGTCATTTAAAGCTTGTGTTTTCTTATTAATTTTCTGTTTGGATGATCTGTCCATTGGTGTAATTGAGGTGTTAAAGTCCCCCACTAATATTGTGTTACTGTTGATTTCCTCTTTTATAGCTGTTAGCATTTGCCTTATGTATTGAGGTGCTCCTGTGTTGGGTGCATATATATTTATAATTGTTATATCTTCTTCTTGGATTGATCCCTTGATCATTATGTAGTGTCCTTCCTTGTCTCTGGTAACATTCTTTATTTTAAAGTCTATTTTATCTGATATGATTATTGCTACTCCAGCTTCCTTTTGATTTCCATTTGCATGGAATATCTTTTTCCATCCCCTCGCTTTCAGTCTGTATGTGTCCCTAAGTCTGAAGTACGTCTCTTTTAGACAGCATATATATGGGTCTTGTTTTTTATCCATTCAGCGAGCCTGTGTGTTTTGGTTGGAGCATTTAATCCATTCATGTTTCAGGTAATTATCATTATGTATGTTCCTATGAGCATTTTCTTAATTGTCTTGGGTTTGTTTTTGTAGGTCCTTTTCTTCTCTTGTGTTTCCCACTTAGAGAAGTTGCTTTAGCATTTGTTATAGAGCTGGTTTGGTGGTACTGAATTCTCTTAGCTTTTGCTTGTCTCTAAAGCTTTTGATTTCTCAGTTGAATCTGAATGAGATCCTTGCCAGGTAGAGTAATCTTGGTTGTAGTTTCTTCCCTTTCGTCACTTTAAATACATTGTGCCACTTCCTTCTGGCTTGTAGAGTTTCTGCTGAGAAATCAGCTGTTAACCTTATGGGAGGTCCCTTTATATTATTTGTCATTTTTCCCTTGCTGCTTTCAATAATTTGTATTTGTCTTTAATTTTTGTCAGTTCGATTACTGTGTGTCTTGGCATGTTTCTCCTTGGGTTTATCCTGCCTGGGACTCGCTGCGCTTCCTGGACTTGGGTGGCTATTTCCTTTCCTATGCTAGGAAAGTTTTTGACTATAATCACTTCAAATATTTTCTCAGGTCCTTTCTCTCTCTCTTCTCCTTTTAGGACCCCTATAATGTGAATGTTGTTGCATTTAATGTTGTCCCAGAGGTCTCTTAGGCTGTCTTCATTTCTTTTCATTCTTTTTTCTTCTGTTCTGTGGCAGTGAATTCCATCATTCTGTCTTCCAGGTCACTTATTCCTTCTTTTGCCTCAGTTATTCTGCTATTGATTTCTTCTAGTATAGTTTTCTTTTCACTTATTGTATTGTTCATCTCTGTTTGTTTGTTCTTTAATTCTTCTAGGTCTTTGTTAAACATTTCTTGCATCTTCTCCACCTTTGCCTCCATTCTTTTTCCGAGGTCCTGGATCATCTTCACTATCATTACTATGAATTCTTTTTCTGGAAGGTTGCCTATCTCCACTTCATTTAGTTGTTCTTTCTGGGGTTTTATCTTGTTCCTTCACCTGGTACATAGCCCTCTGCCTTTTCATGTTGTCTATCTTTCTGTGAATGTGGTTTTTGTTCCACAGGCTGCTGCATTGTTCTCCTTGCTTCTGCTGTCTGCCCTCTGGTGGATGAGGCTATCTAAGAGGCTTGTGCAAGTTTCCCACTGGAAGGGACTGGTGGTGGGTAAAGATGGGTGTTGCTGTGGTGGGCAGAGCTCAGTAAAACTTTAATCCGCTTGTCTGCTGATGGGTGGGGCTGTGTTCCCTCCCTGTTGGTTGTTTGGCCTGAGGCAACCCAACACTGGAGCCTACCTGGGTTCTTTGGTGGGGCTAATGACAGACTCTGGGAGGGCTCACGCCAAGGAGTACTTCCCAGAACTTCTGCTGCTGGTGTCCTTGTCCTCACGGTGAGACACAGCCACCCCCCACCTCTGCAGGAGACCCTCCAACACTAGCAGGTAGGTCTGGTTCAGTCTCCCCTGGGGTCACTGCTCCTTCCCCTGGGTCACGATGTGCAAACTACTTTGTGTGTGCCCTCCAAGAGTGGAGTCTCTGTTTCCCCCAGTCCTGTCAAAGTCCTGCAGTCAAATCCCACTAGCCTTCAAAGTCTGATTCTCTAGGAATTCCTCCTCTCGTTGCTGGACCCCCAGGTTGGGAAGCCTGATGTGTGGCTCAGAACCTTCACTCCAGTGGGTGGACTTCTGTGGTATAAGTGTTCTCCATTTTGTGAGTCACCCACCCAGCAGTTATGAGATTTGATTTTATTGTGATTGCGCCTCTCCTACCATCTCATTGTGGCTTTCCTTTGTCTTTGGATGTGGGGTATCTTTTTTGGTGAGTTCCAGTGTCTTCCTGTCAATGATTGTTCAGCAGTTAGCTGTGATTCTGCTGCTCTCGCAAGAGGGGGGGTGTGTACGTCCTTCTACTCCCCCATGTTGAACCAATCTCTGCAGCTACATATTAATTAAAAAATAGCATAGATCTCTAACTGATTTTAAAGAACTTGTCTGAATTTTTGAGTTTTGAACTACCACATTAGATATCTATTTATGTATGAGGGTAGGAAGCCCCTTAAAATAATAAATAGGCCGTTACATACTGGGATTGAAGTGTGCTTTTACTTTCCCTGTGTGTTTGGGGGGGGCGGGGGGTGTGAAGAGGGAAGGGAGTTCGGTGATTGTTGCCTAAAGGCCTCATGGAGGACCTTAAATGCAGAAGTGTGATGGGGTGGTGGGAGGGATGTGAACTTGGGAAAATCAGAAGAAATCTTGCAAGGAAAAAGTAAGTTGGGCTTTAAGAGCCTGCTCCCAAACTGATGGCTCTTGGGGCTCTCCCACATTTCTTTGAAATGGGAAAATGGGGGGAACGTTGAATTAAAACAGGAACTGTTTGTGGTAAATTAGCATGTCAAGAGGTTTCTATTTAGCCCCCTTGAGTACTTTACCCAGAGTAAGAGTCAGTGCTGCACCAGTAAATGGGGACTATCAGTGACAGAGCCTCACAGTGGGATTGGATGATCAGGATGAGTGTGGCTGCAGGAATTCTCCACCCCTGGCTGGGAAGCTGGCAGTTTCTTGTTGTGTTAGCAAAGAAATTGGTTAAATTGTTGCCCATGGCGTCTTGGGTCTCAGCTCTTCTATGTGGCAAGGCTGAAGTTTTGGGGGAATCTGTAGGAAAACACGTCAGGGGGCTGGAATATGCTGGTGCCTTTGTGTGGTCTCCGATAGTTCAAGAAAGAGAAAAGCATCTCAATTTGGGGCTCTTTACTATTAGAGGTGTTTCTGCCTACAGCCAGCAATCCAAGTTGTCTGAGAGTTGGTGTGTCATGACCCATGCAGGATTGGAAAAGGTGAATTCTCTGGTTGAGGCTAAAGTGAAAACAGAGGCAGGATACAAAGTAGGTAATGAAATTGGGGCCTGGGAAACACTCCATATTCTTGCCCCTCCTGGGCATCTTATGCAGTATGTTTCCTGCCTGATAAAGGTTTAGATCATGCAGCCTGGGGATGCAGAATAACTGCCTTCCTCATCCTGCTACTGTTTTATGTTTTTCTGAATCAGATGTCAAGATGGAGGCCATTAAGCTGAAGGCTAGAGGCTAGGCAGAGCACTGAGATTTGTTACTGAAAGACAGTAATTCTTTGGTTAGGGTCTAAATTCATGGGCTATGACTTGACAAG
This sequence comes from Lipotes vexillifer, assembly GCF_000442215.2. Taxonomy (NCBI): domain Eukaryota; kingdom Metazoa; phylum Chordata; class Mammalia; order Artiodactyla; family Lipotidae; genus Lipotes; species Lipotes vexillifer. Next base: position 188,984 of record NW_006781860.1, on the reverse strand, counting down.
ATCTCTGACTTAAGTTCTTAGCTCAGAGAATTGAGTGAATGAATATAAGCAAAAATTTAATCAAGCTTTTAAGAAGGTTGTACTGGAGGCAAAATCCTAATTCTGTGAGCAAAAATCTGTGATCTCCTGTTTAACCTGAAAGGTCATGTTCAGTCTCCCAAACCTGCAACAGTGGGGATCAAGCTACTAAAAGTAGCAGCCCCCTAAGAGGAGACTCTCCCACCAAAGCCCATCTCAGATGCATATATGGAGGACAATGAATAAGGAGGCTTTTCCCAGAGAGCAAAACCGAGGGCAGCTGGGTTTCTACATAAGGACATTATTGAGATCCCTCTCAAGTAGGGTGTATTACTCGTGATCATTGTGGGTTTTTTCCTCCTTTCCTTTTTTTTTTTTTTTCTTTCAAATGGGAGTTGTTTGTCTAACAGTGGTCCTGTTTTCTACTCTTTTCTCCCTGTAGCCTTTGTATACTGGGTCTGTTGGGGTGGTTAAGTATACTCTCCATAGACTTCTGGACGAGAAGGCACGACATGCAGACTTGTCTGGGAGACATCACCCAGATATCTTGAGTATAATGACTAGATATCTTGAGTATAATAACTTAATGAAACTTAATATTGGGCTATATCCTTTTGGGAAGGAGTGAGTGCAGTTTTGGTGGGACATCAAATAGTTGCATAATGTTGGAAGGAGACACTTTTAAAATTGTGTATGAAAAGAAAAGTGTGTATAGATGTGAGGACGTCAAGGCATGGACTGTAGTGAGTCCTGATGCCATCGTTTGATATAACTGTGACTGAAACTAGAATTCCTTCCCTCTACTTTTCAATTAATCAAGCCAATAATTTCCCTTTTTAATAAAAACGAGTTTGAGTTGGTTTTATTATCACTAGTAATGAGAAATATCCTTACTGACACAACACATATATTTAATAAGTATTATCTTGTGGGGGAGGAAAAGTCATTTTCCCTTTACCCTTCTAGGTTTTTGGCTGAGAATCCTTTTTAATAAAAGACAGATTAACAGGGGAAAAGCAAACAGAAGTTTGATAACATGTACACCTGCTGTATAGATGGGAGAGACCCAGGGGAACTGAGTAACTCCCTGAAGTGGCCCAAGCCACCACCTTGAATGCAAGCTCTATCTAAAGACAAAAGTAAGCGTTGAGAGAAGGGAGCCAGTTATGGGAGGATGTCAGGAAAAACACAGCAAACAAGACTAAGGTTGTTAATACAGATTTAGCTCCAAGCCTTCTCCATTGATACGAGTTTCTAGAGTTTTAGTCATCCTCCTTTTCCTGGTACAGAGAGGGAGACACCCTTACAAATAGAGGTTTTCCCTATAAATGTAAATGTCTCTTACTAAAGGGTAACTTCTGCTCTGTGTTCAGAGCTTCTTCTCTGTCTGCTGATCCTTAAAAATAATCGGCTTCAAGATAATTCTTATGCCAAAGAGGCATATTTTGGGCTAGCACATTCTGCTCCACTTCTATCTCGAAGTCTTATATGTAGACAACGACCTTACCAGGGACGATGGAGTTGCAACTAAGAAACTAAACATATATTTATAAGTAGATCAACTTATTTTCTAGAATATAAATTACTTTCTACAAATTTATCCATGGAAGAGAGGGAAAATTTCTCACCATCCAAAAGCCTGATTAAGTTAATTCATAGATAACGTATTTCTCAGATTTTAGTGGCCACAGCAATATATGGATTTTAAACATAAGGGGATCAGATAATTTGTTATGCTATTTAAAAATTGTATTTCCAATGGATGTTCACTAAACTTACTGTGCTAATCACTTCATGATGTATTAAGTCAGATCATTATGCTGTATACCATAAGCTTATACAGTGCTATATGTCAATTATATCTCAATAAAACTGGAAGATAAAAAATTATATTTCGTTACTGGCAAATATATTTGGGGGTTGCAACCTAATCTTCATGATCATTTAAACTTGATGGACATAGTAGATTAGATCCTTGGCTAAGGAAATTTTACAGATAGTTCCCTAAGCTGTGAACCTTGCCTATGCAATTCACAGATGTCTAAAGATACTTAAATGATGTATTGATGCTAACAGAAAGATAATTACTTTCACTCATAATTAACATTTTTAATAAGCCATTAAATATTACTTTTCTTTTTTTTTGAGAGAAGAGCAGATTCATTTATTAAATATGTATCATATGCTTGGCATTAGTGCAAAATTTTTTTATTGGGGTATAGTTGTTTTACAGTGTTGTGTTTCTACTGTACAGCAAAGTGAACTAGAATTCCCTGAGCTATACAGCAGGTTCTTATTAGTTATCTTTTTATACATATTAGTGTATATATATCAATCCCAGTCTCCCAATTTATCCCACCCCATCCCTCTCTTTCCCCTCTTCGTGTCCATACATTTGTTCTCTACATCTGTGTCTCTATTTCTGCCTTGCAAACTGGTTCATCTGTACCATTTTTCTACATTCCACATATATGCGTTAATATACGGTATTTGTTTTTCTCTTTCTGACTTACTTCACTCTGTATGACAGTCTCGAGGTCCATCCACGTCTCTACAAATGACCCAATTTCATTCCTTTTTATGGCTGAGTAATATTCCGTTGTATATATGTACCACATCTTCTTTATCCATTTGTCTGTCAGTGGCCATTTAGGTTGCTTCCATGGCCTGGCTACTGTAAATAGTGCTGCAATGAACATTGGGGTGCATGTGTCTTTTTGAATTATGGTTTTCTCTGGATATATGCCCAGTAGTGGGATTGCTGGGTCATATGGTAATTCTATTTTTAGTTTTTTTAAGGAACCTCCATACTTTTCTCCATAGTGGCTGTGTCAATTTACATTCCTACCAACAGTGCAAGAGGGTTCACTTTTCTCTACCCCCTCTTCAGCATTTATTGTTTGTAGATTTTCTGATGATGCCCATTCTGACTGGTGTGAGGTGATACCTCATTGTAGTTTTGATTTGCATTTCTCTAACAACTAGTGATGTTGAGCATCCTTTCATATGTTTGTTGGCAATCTGTACATCTTTGGAGAAATGTCTATTTAGGTCTTCTGCCCATTTTTCAAAATAAATTTATTTTATTTTTGCCTGTGTTGGGTCTTTGTTGCTGCATGCGGGCTTTATCTGGTTGTGGTGAGCAGGGGCTACTCCTTGTTGCAGTGCGTGGACTTCTCACTGCGGTGGCTTCTCTTGTTGCAGAGCACAGGTCTAGCTGCACAGGCTTCAGTAGTTGTGGCTTGTGGGTTCTAGAGCACAGGCTCAGTAGTTGTGGTGCACGGGCTTAGTTGCTCCGCGGCGTGTGATATCTTCCCAGACCAGGGCTCGAACCCGTGTCTCCTGCATTGGCAGGAGGATTCTTAACCCCTGCGCCACCAGGGAAGCCCCTTCTGTGCATATTTTTATTGGGTTGTTTGTCTTTTTAATGTTGAGTTGCGTGAGCTGTTTATATATTTTAGAGATTAATCCTTTGTCCGTTGATTCATTTGCAAATATTTTCTCCCATTCTGAGGGTTGTCTTTTCATCTTGTTTATGGTTTCCTTTGCTGTGCAAAAGCTTTTGAGTTTCATTAGGTCCCATTTGTTTATTTTTGATTTTATTTCCATTACTCTAGGAGGTGGGTCAAAAAAAATCTTGCTGTGATTTATGTCAAAGAGTGTTCTTCCTATGTTTTCCTCTAAGAGTTTTATAGTGTCTGGTCTTACATTTAGGTCTCTAATCCATTTTGAGTTTATTTTTGTGTATGGTGTTAGGGAGTGTTCTAATTTCATTCTTTTACATGTAGCTGTCCAGTTTTCCCAGCACCGCTTATCGCAGAGTCTGTCTTTCCTCCATTGTATATTCTTGCCTCCTTTATCAAATATAAGGTGACCATAGGTGCATGGGTTTATCTCTGGGCTTTCTATCCTGTTCCATTGATCGATATTTCTGGTTTTGTGCCAGTACCATACTATCTTGATGACTGTAGCCCTGTAGTATAGTCTGAAGTCAGAGAGTCTGATTCCTCCAGCTCCGTTTTTTTCCCTTAAGACTGCTTTGGCTATTCAGGGTCTTTTGTGTCTCCATACAAATATTAAGATTTTTTTGTTCTAGTTCTGTAAAAAATGCCACTGGTAATTTGATAGGGATTGCATTGAATCTGTTGATTGCTTTGGGTAGTATAGTCATTTTCACAGTATTGATTCTTCCAATCCAAGAACATGGTATATCTCTCCACCTGTTTGTGTCATCTTTGATTTCTTTCATCAGTATCTTAGTTTTCTGAGTACAGGTCTTTTACCTCCTTAGGTAGGTTTAATCCTAGGTATTTTATTCTTTTTGTTGCAATGGTGAATGGGATTGTTTCCTTAATTTTTTTTTCTGATCTTTCATTGTTAGTGTATAGGAATGCAAGAGATTTCTGCACATTAATTTTATATCCTGCAACTTCACCAAATTTATTGATGAGCTCTAGTAGTTTTCTGGTGGCATCTTTAGGATTCTCTCTGTATAGTATCATGTCATCTGCAAACAGTGACGGTTTTACTTCTTTTCCAATTCACGTTCATTTTCTTTTTCTTCTCTGATTGCCATGGCTAGGACTTCCAAAACTCTGCTGAATAATAGTGGCGTGAGCGGACATCCTTGTCTTGTTTCTGATCTTAGAGGAAATGCTTTCAGGTTTTCACCATTGAGAATGATGTTTGTTGTGGCTTTGTCGTATATGGCCTTTATTATGTTGAGGTAGGTTCCCTCTGTGCCCACTTTCTGGAGACATTTTAACATAAATGGGTGTTGAATTTTGTCAGAAGCTTTTTCTGCATCTATTGAGATCATATGGTTTTTATTCGATTTGTTAAACAAATTTGTAATTTGTTTATTATAATTTGTTAATATTTGTTTGATTTGTTAATTGATTGATTTGCATATATTGAAGAATCCTTGCATTCCTGGGATAAATCCCGCTTGATCATGGTATATGATCCTTTTAATGTGTTGTTGGATTCTGTTTGCTAGTATTTTGTTGAGGATTTTGCATCTATATTCGTCAGTGGTAGTGGTCTGTAATTTTCTCTTTTTGTAGCATCTTTGTCTGGTGTGGTATCAGGGTGATGGTGGCCTCATAGAGTGAGTTTGGGAGTGTTCCTTTCTCCACAATTTTTTGGAAGAGTTTGAGAAGGATGAGTGTTAGCTCTTCTCTAAATGTTTGATAGAATTTCACCTGTGAAGCCATCTGGTCCTGGACTTTATTGGAAGATTTTTAACCACAGTTTCGATTTCAGTGCTTGTGATTGGTCTGTTCATATATTCTATTTCTTCCTGGTTCAGTGTTGGAAGGTTTTATCTTTGTAAGAATTTGTCCATTTCTTCCAGGTTGTCCATTTTATTGGAATATAGCTGCTTGTAGTAGTCTCTTATGATGCTTTGTATTTCTGCACTGTCGTAACTTCTCTTTCATTTCAAATTCTATTGATTTGAGTCTTCTCCCTTTTTTTCTTGATGAGTCTGGCTAATGGTTTATCAGTTTTGTTTATTTTCTCAGAGAACCAGCTTTTGGTTTTATTGATCTTTGCTATTGTTTTGTTTGTTTCTATTTCATTTATTTCTGCTCTGATCTTTATGATTTCTTTCCTTCTGCTAACTTTGGGTTTTGTTTGTTCTTCTTTCTCTAGTTCCTTCAGGTGTACGGTTCGATTGTTTATTTGAAATTTTTCTTGTTTCTTGAGGTAGGATTGTATTGCTATAAACTTCCCTCTTAGAACTGCTTTTGCTGCATCCCATCGGTTTTGGGTCATCATGTTTTCATTGTCATTTGTTTCTAGGTATTCTTTGATTTCCTCAGTGATCTCTTGGTTATTTACTAGTGTATTGTTTAGCTTCCATGTGTTTGTGTTTTTTACAGGTTTTTTTCCTGTAATTTATTTCTAACCTCATAGCCTTGTGGTCAGAAAAGATGTTTGATATGATTTCAATTTTCTTAAGTTTACTGAGGCTTGATTTGTGACCCAAGATATGATCTGTCCTGGAGAATATTCCATGTGCACTTGAGAAGAAAGTGTAATCTGCTGTTTTCAAATGGAATGTCCTATAAATATCAATTAAATCTGTCTGGTCGGGGCTTCCCTGGTGGCGCAGTGGTTGAGAGTCTGCCTGCTGATGCAGGAGACACGGGTTCATGCCCCGTTCCGGGACGATCCCACATGCCGTGGAGTGGCTAGGCCCGTGAGCCATGGCCGCTGAGCCTGCGCATCCGGAGCCTGAGCTCCGCAACGGGAGAGGCCACAACAGTGAGAGGCCCATGTACCGCAAAAAATAAAATAAAATAAAATAAAATAAAATCTGGCTGGTCAGTTGTGTCATTTAAAGCTTGTGTTTCCTTATTAATTTTCTGTCTGGACGATCTGTCCATTGATGTAAGTGAGGTGTTCAAGTCCCCCACTATAATTGTGTTACTGTCCATTAGATCCTTGGCTAAGGAAATTTTACAAATAGTTCCCTAAGCTGTGAACCTTGCATCTGCAATTCACAGATGTGTAAATATATTTAAATGATGTATTGATGCTGACAGAAAGATAATTACTTTCACTCATAATTAAATTAACTTTTTTTGATAAGCCATTAAATATTAGTTTTCTGTTCAGGCATTGAAACTTTGTTCCACACCATAGACCATTTCACTGCAAATGAAATCAGAAATGTAAAAGTTTAGTTACACAGCCTATTCACTCAAATTCACTCTGAATAGTAGGATTTTTAAAAAGGTCCTCCAGTACCTTGCTTGGCCAACTTTAAAAAATTTGATGTTTTCTCTTCTCCTTTCCCCCTACTTAAAAAAAAAAAAACACAACAACTTCCCTTTTTGGTAAGTGTAGTGTGATTTTGGGGAAGGAACAAGGTTAGATGTGTATTTAATATGTCACTTTAACTTGGAAGGAACCAATATATATAATTTTAAGTGCTTGACCCAGAATAGGTACAAAATCAATGGTAGCTGTTGTTATTGCAGGTGGTCGTGCTAGAGCTGTAGGAATCAGTGAATATATTTCATTCATTCCAAGGTATGAGAGACCTTTGATAAATTTGGAAGAGTCTCTTCTCTTGGTACATGCAAAATACACACATTTCTTATGCTTTAATGGATTTTTAGAGTCTTTGTTTCCTCTTCGTTTTGTGATGAGTATTCAGTTTGAAGATTCTCGCTTATCTTGTGAGAAATACAAGGAAGCCGGGTCTCCTCAAGCATTATTGGGATTGTTAGGGGGATCTCTGTGCCTTCAGACTTGGTCCTTACCATTACTTGTGTTTAGTGTCAGTTGATTCCTCATCTTAGTTGTACATTTGCATATCATTTCAAACTTCTTTTCTATTTACTTTTTTTATACTGAGTTAATTTCATCATTGTGGCATCATGTCATGATAAAAAATATTCCCTATGGGCCTAGAGGAGGCCTCAGTTTTGCTGGGCACTAAATCATATCAAATTCTGTAAGCATTTATCATCAAGCGTCTTGAAAATGCAGGAGAAATATTAGTATGTAGATGTGTTTTCTGTTCTCTGTCAACTAAAACTTAGAAGAAAGGGTAAGACAAATGCTCAGGTAACTAAAAATAAAACAGAAGATAGCAAATACCATTATATAGAGTGCTTACTCTGTGAGTCACTCTTGTAAGCACTTTAAAAATAGCTAATTCATTAGGACTTTAGACAATTACTATCTTCATTTTCATATGGGGAAACTGAGGCACACAGAGGTTAAATAATTCATCCAAGTCACAGAAGTAATAAGTGGCAGATCTGGGATTTGATCCCAGAGAGTCCAGTCTCAGAATTGGCATGCTACCCTGCCTGTGTTGACCCAAGTGCTATGTGCCTATTCAAGTGAGTGAGTGATCACTTGTGTGCATGCGTGACTATGCATGCACGCGTATGCAGGAAACCAAATGGGATTTAAAGAGGATGTGGCATTTGAGCATCTTCCTGATTTCATGTGTTTCTGTGTTCAATTCATTACATCTTGATCTTGATCTTAACATTCCAATTATACTCTGTTTGAAATACTTCAGAACTCCTGGGCCTCTCATTTCTCCCATCAGCTACCCAAGTCTAATCAGGTCAGAACTTTATGACTTTGGACCAGTAGCCTTTGTAAAATTCCCAGGGCAAAGTAAAGGTACAGTATGTTCTTTAGAGAATGTTATAGAATTTCAGCCAGAACAGAATGAAAGCCACTGAGTCTCTGACCACACATTATAGAGTTGGTTTTACGATGTGAATTATCAGACCAATTCATCACTGTATCCAGTTGATTCCAGGTCCAAAGTCATTTTAGCTGTGATTTTTTAGGTCAACTGAGTAAAGATAGCGAGTGTGGATGATGTGTATATGTCTGTGTTAGATAGTAAGTGAAGTATGGATTCCT
>NW_006781860.1:165251-180553 GCF_000442215.2 Lipotes vexillifer | reverse complement strand
TCCTGCTGAGGCCCAAGCTGTGAGCAGTCCTGTAATTCATATATACCTGGGAAGAGGTAACTAATGGGGCATCAAGGGTCTAAGGGCAGAGGAGTTTGGGGAGGAGTAAGAACAAGGGAGCTCAGGGATGATTATGGGTAAAGACTTTAGAGAGTGCAGCCTGGTCCTGTCTTGGAGATGCTCTCCAAAATGGCCCCATGGGATCATGATTGAGGTTACTGGCTGGAGGGGCTGCAGGCAGCAGATGCCAGAGAGGCTTTTTCACACAGAGTTTATGTGACTCAGGAGCACAAACAATACCATGTAGGTGCCCATGTGACAAAGTGTGACCAAGGCAGGGAAGAGGACATTCTTCTCCCTTCCTGTGGAGCTCAGTGTAACCTCAGTGCAATAAGAACCCCGGAGAAGGGATGGTGACTATTACTTTTTAATTTAATTTAATTAAAAAAAATTTTATTGAAGTACATTTGATTTATACTGTGTTAATTTCTGCTCTCTTAGTTGCAGCAAAGTGACTCAGTTATACATATATATTTTTTCTTATTCTTTTCCATTATGGTTTATCACAGGATATTGAATATAGTTCCCTGTGCTATACAGTGGGACCTTGTTGTTTATCCATCCTATACATAATAGTTTATATCTGCTAATCCCAAACTCCCAATCCTACCCTCCCCCTTGGCAACCACATGTCTGTTCTCTATGTCTGTGACTCTGTTTCTATTTCATAGGTATGTTCATTTGTGTCGTATTTTAGATGCCACATATGAGTGATATATGATATTTGTCTCTTTCTGACTTACTTCACTAAGTATGATAATCTCTATGTCCACCCATGTTACTGCAAATGGCATTATTTTATTCTTTTTAATGGCTGAGTAACATTCCATTGTATATCTGTACCACATCTTGTTTATCCATTCATCTGTTGATGGACATTTAGGTTGTTTCCATGTCTTGGCTATTGTAAATAGTGCTGCCATGAACATAGGGCTGCATGTATCTCTTTGAATTATAGTTTTGTCCAGATATATGCCCAGTAATGGGATTGCTGGATCATATGGCAACTCTATTTTTAGTTTTTTGAGGAATCTCCATACTGTTCTCCATAGTGGCCGTACCAATTTACATTCCCACCAACAGTGTAAGAGGGTTCCCTTTTCTCTACACCCTCTCCAACATTTGTTATTTGTAGACTTTTTGATGATGGCCATTCTGAGTGGTGTGAGGTGGTACCTCACTGTAGTTTTGATTTACATTTCTCTAATAATTAGAGATGATGAACATCTTTTCATGTGCCTGTTGGCCATCTGTGTGTCGTCTTTGGAGAAATGTCTATTTAGGTCTTCTACCCATTTTTCGTCTGGGTTGTTTGTTTTTTTGTTATTGAATTGTATAAGCTGTTTGTATATTTTAGAAATTAAGCCCTTGTTGGTCACATCATTTGCAAATGTTTTCTCCAGTCAGTAGGTTGTCTTTTCATTTTGTTTATGGTTTCCTTTGCTGTGCAAAAGCTTCTAAGTTTGATTAGGTCCCATTTGTTTATTTTTGCTTTTATTTCTGTTGCCTTGGGAGACTGACCTAAGAAAACATTGGTACGATTTATGTCAGAGAATGTTTTGCCTCCTTTCTCTTCTAGGAGGTTTATGGTGTCTTATACTTAGGTCTTTAAGCCATTTTGAGTTTATTGTTGTGTATGGTGTGAGGTTGTGTTCTAATTTCATTGATTTAGATGTGACTGTTGAACTTTCCCAACACCACTTGCTGAAGAGACTGTCTTTTCCTCATTGTATATTCTTGCCTCCTTTGTGATGGTGACCCTTACTGAGGGCAGTGGGCAGGGGATAGAGCCAGCTCAAGTGGCAGGAACCTGATTGGTTTGTTTGCAGCATACATGAGACACATTCAGGGATTCCTGAAAATAACTTAGGGGGGACTGGAATGCACGGATGAGAGAGAGGGTGAGATGTGGCTCATGTTCTGCAGATTCCCCACTAGCTAGTGCAGCCCAGGAAATGTGTGGTGTAGAAACTCATCTTTTCCAGACTGGTCCTTGAATGAATTCTATCGCATGAATTTATTGGGGTTAGATGACTCCAATACAAGTTTGTCACTGTTCTAGATTCATAAGATAGACTGTTTTCTTAGTATGGGTCCCCTCAAGAAGAAGACCTTGAGACTAAAATTCTTTGCAAATAGTTCTTTGCTGAGTTAATTCCAAGAAACACTGGTAGGGAGTGGGGAAGCGAGACAGGGAAAAGAAGGTAGCAAATAAAAGGTGGGTTATTAAGTCAGTTACTACTGTGGGCAACCTGTGTGCACTATCAGTGGGGAAACCCTGGGAAACAGTGTAGAACACACAGCGAAGAGTCATCTCTCCTGAGAGGTGTGAGAGCTGCGGTATTCATCCACCCACTCTTGTTATTCCCCAGGGCGATGCTAGTTCCTCAGCACCTCCAGTGGAAAGACCTGCTCTGGCAGCCAAAGAAAGTCCGCAGAAGAGAATTGCAGGCGCTGACATTGGAAGCCAGACTGGTGTGCATGGAAATGGTAATTGTGGGGATATGGTGGGCTGCAGATGGCCCCTGCTACTCCTATGGCGTGCAGGGTCTTCTAGCTTGTTAATTTTGCTGTTTGACATTTTGCTTTGGATTTTCCTGCTGGCAAACCCGAAAACTTCTCCTGCCTCCTCTGTTCCCACTTCCGTTCTTGATTTTCCACTTCACTCTGTTTATCACCATTTGACCTTGGCTTTGGCATTAGAGGCTAGTGGAAAGTAACTTCCCTTTCTGTGCCTCACTTTTTCTAATGTGTGAGGTAAGAATAACATCTTTTTAACACTGTTGTATGTACAGACATATCTTGTTGTATTGTGCTTTGCTTTACTGTGCTTTGCAGATAATGCATTTTTTACAAATTGAAGGTTTGTGGCAATCCTGCGTAGAGCAAGTCTGTCGGCACGATTTTCCCAGTAGCGTTTTTACACTTTGTGTCTCTGTGCCACATTTTAGTAATTCTTGCAATATTGCAGACATTCTCGTTATTATTATATTTGTTATGGTGATCTGTGATCAGTGATCTTTGATGTTACTGTTGGAATTGTGCTGGGCGCCATGAATTGCATCCATATAAGACAGCAGACAGATAAATCGTTCATGAAAGGAGGAATCAATCGATGCGGCAAACTTCACTGTTGTCTTATTTTAAGAAATTGCTGCAGCCACACCAGCCTTCAGCCACCACCACCCTGATCGGTCAGCGGCCTTCGACTCTAAGGCAAGACCCTCCACCAGCAAAAAGATTACAGCTCGCTGAAGGCTCAGATGATGGTTAGCATTTTTAGCAATAAAGTATTTTGTAATGGAGGTATGTACATTTTTTTAGACCTAATGCTATTGCACACTTAGTAGACTATAGTATAAACATAACTTTTATATACACTGGGAGACCAAAGAATTCGTGATTCGATTTATTGCAGTATTTGATTTATTTTGGTCTGGAACTGAACCCACAGTATCTCCAAGGTATGCCTGTACTGAGGTACAAATTAACATACGAAAAGGAATACGTCATAATCTGTGCTCAAGAAGGGCTTGTTCTTGTTCTACGGTCATACTTGTTTTGCCCTTGGCAAAGCCAAAATTTGGGGACCTTCTCTTTCTGGGATCTTCGAAAGCTGAGATGTGTAGGTAAAGGCTGTGTTTGTCCTCTAGAGAAAGAGTGTGTATTTTATTATTTCTCTAATATTTTATCTGAGTTAATTTGATTACATTAATATTTGATATTTGGTGGAACAGTGTACAGCATACTTCATTGATATCTAAGCATATTATATTTATTTCACTGTCTTTCATCCCTTAGCTTATCCCAAAAACAGGGCAGAAAACGGGGACTCAGATTTATGTGGCCACAGCCATGCCCTGAACTCAGGCCAATCTCAGAGCCATTTATTCCCTCAGGAGACTGTGATCTTTTATATTCCTGGCATTTTGTGTCCTGTGGTGTCTATGTTGGCTGTTGATTCGATGAATTACTGCTTTTTGCTCTGAATTATTTAGGATGGAGGGGGAGAAGGGAGGAGGAAGGAGAGCTGCTCTCGTTGGCTTCTGAGTAAGTGGTAATTATTATAATGACACTTTGCTGTACACGCTGGTGCTGCACATGATTGCAAAGTCCTTTTACAGACATTTAAAAATCTAATATCTGCACAACTAGCCCATAAAATGAGCAGGAAGAAAAGGATCTATTAAGAACAGGTTTGCGCTAATCCTTTGGAGGAGGCAACTGTGAAGAAAAGGAGACTCAGAGAAAAATCGGATGCCTGTATGAAGGCAGTAAGGTCACGCCATCTGTTGCTCAGAGAAGAAAGGATATGCCCGGTGGGGTTTATGTGAAGGTCTTCATGCTTTATTTGCAGGTGGTGAAGGGTGGTGGTTCTGAGATTTGAACCAGTCTTGACCCTGGCAGTTCTGAGACAAGTCATTTTGAGAAAGGCCTTGGCTCACCCTGAGCCCTGGTTTCTTCATCTGTGAAGTGGAGATAAAAATGCTTGCATGCTATGCCACTCCATTGGGTGTTCATAAGAATTAACAAGATGCACATAAAAGCGCTGTGCAAGCTGTCAAATGCTGTACGTGATCCTACAGGTGATTCTTCCTGATAATGAAGAGATGGTCCTGTAGAATCAGGAGAGTACAAAACATCAAACTGAGAGTTGATTTCTTTTTTCTATTTTTGCGGTACGCGGGCCTCTCACTGTTGTGGCCTCTCCCGTTGCGGAGCACAGGCTCTGGACGCGCAGGCTCAGCGGCCACGGCTCACGGGCCCAGCCGCTCCGCAGCATGTGGGATCCTCCCGGACCGGGGCACGAACCCGGGTCCCGTGCACTGGCAGGCGGACTCTCAACCACTGCGCCACCAGAGAAGCCCCGAGAGTTGGCTTATTAATAACATTACTGGGGATCCAAAGTTTACTTATTTGTAGGTTTAAGATTTGTCTGGTAGAAAATTATTTGATTGTTTTTAGAAGTAAGATGACAGCACTGATTTATTTGTCCAGTACCTTTGTTGACAGTGGTGGGATAATATTGGAATATTTTGCAGGTACCTTCATCCAGATATTTTGGATAAAGCAATGATAATGCAATATAAATTGTTATGAATTAATTGTTATGTGTAAGGAGGTAGAATTATTATTACTCATGTTTAAAGAAATGAAACCAACAAGCAAATATTTAATGATACAAATTAGAATCAAGCCAGAAATTAATGAGATGTAGTCAATATGGGTTTACAGATTGCTGCTTTTTAAAAAAGATTTATTTTTTAAAATTCACAGATTGCTTTTTTTTTTTTCTTTTTTCTTTTTGCCGTACGCGGGCCTCACTGCTGTGGCCTCTCCCGCTGCGGAGCACAGGCTCCAGATGTGCAGGCCCAGCGGCCGTGGCTCACGGGCCTAGCCGCTCTGCGGCATGTGGGATCCTCCCGGACCGGGACACAAACCCGTGTCCCCTGCATCGGCAGGCGGACTCTCAACCACCGCGCCACCAGGGAAGCCCCAGATTGCTTTTTGATAATAATTTCTTTCCATATGGTTTTGCTATGGGATGCTTACGGGTGATAAACGGGGAACTGTGCCAATGTGATGCACATGCACAAGTTTATTTCAAGATTCATAAGTTGGGGCTTCCCTGGTGGTGCAGTTGTTAAGAAGCCGCCTGCCACTGCAGGGGACACGGGTTCGAGCCCTGGTCTGGGAAGATCCCACATGCTGCGGAGCAGCTAAGCCCATGCACCACATCTACTGAGCCTGTGCTCTAGAGCCTGCGAGCCACAACTACTGAGCCCGTGTGCCACAACTACTGAAGCCCGTGTGCCTAGAGCCCGTGCTCTGCAACAAGAGAAGCCACCGCAATGAGAAGCCCGTGCACTGCAATGAAGAGTAGTCCCCACTCGCTGCAACTAGAGAAAGCCTGCGTGCAGCAACGAAGACCCAACGCAGCCAAAAATAAATAAATTTATTTAAGAAAAAGGATCCATAACTTGCCTTGCTGGCAAGTTATGAACTTCTAAGAGCTTAATTTGAACCTGTTGATTCTATTGCCTGTTTCAAACTTAGAAGACTGTAAATAAGTCTGATTTAATCTTCAGTAACTGTAAGAAAGCCATAGGGTGGTGGAGGGTAGAGTAGGAGTTGTAACTCTGCAGAAGGGGTCCCCAGGCCAGGTCTCCACAGATACACATGTGGTGAATTTGCCACAACCCATGTTCTGAGTGTCACCATTGTAGCATATGAAGTCCAAGTTGATCATCTTACAGAGTATCGATCTTTCTCTCTGGAGTGGACTCACATTATCCCTACTTATCACCTGATGTTTAAGACCTAAATGCCAATTAATTAATTTTCAGTGAGAACTATAGTTACCAAGAAGCCCAGAGTTTTCTAGTTAACATAGGAGAGGCCAAATTACCATCCGAAAATTGTTTGGTGACCTTGGTACGCACACAGGTATCACCAGTCATCTGATTGGAATGTGAGAGAGGTTTATCAGTCAAATTTCTTGGATGCAGGAGACAAAATCCTCTCTTGGCTCACCTAGGCAGAAAAAGAATCTATTAGAAGTTCTTGGGTAGCTCACATAAATGATGGACAGGCTGGAGAACCAGGCCCAGAAAAATGGAAACCAAGAGAGGCTGTAAGTGGCGAACATGGCAGGGCATGCTGTCATCTGTTTAGGGTGTCGCTGTTGTCCCAACTCTGAGCAGTTAATGCTGCTGCTACCTGTGGACTTTCAAGGCTGGTACTCCTGCTGGTGTTCTGAAAATGCTCACACCACCGTGTGTAGCTTCTCAACTGTCCCTACGTCTTTGCTTCTCTCCTTCGAGATCCAAAGACCCAGGTAGGAGCACCTGGTCACTGAATTTAGGTCATGTGCATCTACACACCTGGCTGAATACTAAGAGAGGTAATGTATGGCCCCAGATCCGTTCTTCACAAAGCGTAGTCTGCAGACTGGTGCCAGGCTCTGGACTAACTGTTTTTATTTTGTGATGAAGCAAAGAACTTGTGCTCGAATATTAATCAATTTAGTGCTTTCTCCATCGAGAAAATTTGGCTCTGGACAAAGTGTCAGCCTAACCAAACAGTGTAGTGCTAAACAGAGCAGCACTTCCATGGTGGGAGGACCTGCCATCAGAGGGCTCGCCACAAATGGAAGGGTATTTGGAAGTCCTGTAATCAAAACACAACAAATGTTCACCACAGGTGAGATCAGGCTGAGTAAGCCTGTTGCCTCCTACTCCAGCCTAGAGACACACCAGGAATGTGTGAGTCCTGTGGGTCTGGACACACTCTCACCTGGCTGGTGGTTGGGTGTGATGATATTGATTCTGCTGCTACTTTGTTTTCTACAGGGTGGGTATCTAGCTGCCCTCTTGGGAAGGGAGAGGTTGGGGAGATAGCTTTAGGTCCATCTAGGTTGGCTGGTTGCGATTCTTCCCGGTGATGGTGAGCCAGTGCTCAGATGACTATTGAGCGGGGTCATCGTCTGTCCATTCTGCGTCCTGTTCTTTCTGTCTTCCCCCGAACAAATACAGCATCCTATGGAGGTGTGAGCAGTTCTTTATTCTGTGGTTCAGGAAATGATCCCAACGTCTAGAGTTGGGGGATGGTGTGAGATGGGGAGGGATTGAGATCAAGTGCTGTGACCAAGGCTTTCTTGGTCCTTTGTATTATACATAGAGGCCAAGTCCTCACTGTCCAAGCGTTTGGAGTATGTGAATGTCCCCTTGTTCCCTAGCTCTCCCACCTCTCAAGTCCTCTCTCTTTAAGAGCTTCCACATTGACTTTTGCCTGATTCTAAACCTAGAGGTCTTACCACGATGCCTTTTGGATAAGTGGTTTATTATTTGAATGTTATTTTGCAAGCCTGTGTTAAAAGCGTAAGCATCTCTGAAAGAAAGCATCTTAGTTACTGTCGAGGAATCTTAACCAAGTGTTGCTCATCTTTCTCCTTGTCTCCTTCCAAGCGATTTTCACTTATTAATGCAACTCTGCCTAAGGATTGAAATTGCTTTTAGTTTATGACAAACAGCAAGATTTCTGTGGCTTTCTGACAAGAGCAAGCACTGAGCAGAAGCATCTGAGCCTTGTCTGGCATTTGATGAATCTGATTAATGCATGTTAGGCACCCTGTTTATGACCACATGCTTTCCCCTTCTTTCCGGAGGATTAATTCCAGAGGACTGGACGGGACTTGAACTAAACAAAAAAATTCTGTACTATGCAAAGAACTTTCATATAATTAACTTTTTGAGTTGGATCAAAAGTTGAATTTTTCACAACAGTCCATTAAGCCGAGTGGATGAAAGGCTCTTGCTGCTCCAGCCAGGAGTCAGGACTCTGCCTCTGAGGTGGGAGAGCCAACTTCAGAACACTCGTCAAGAAGAGACCTCCCAGCCCCACATAATATCAAACGGCGAAAATCTCCCGGAGATCTCCATCTCAACACCAGCACCCAGCTTCCCTCAACGACCAGCAAGCTACAGTGCTGGACAACCTATGCCAACCATATAGCAAAACAGGAACACAACCCCACCCACTAGCAGAGAGGCTGCCTAAAATCATAATAAGTCCACAGACACCCCAAAACACACCACCAGACGTGGACCTGCCCACTAGAGAGACAAGATCTAGCCTCATACACCACAACACAGCCACTAGTCCCCTCCACCAGGAAGCCTACACAACCCACTGAACCAACCTTAGCCACTGGAGACAGACATCAAAAACAACGGGAGCTACGAACTTGCAGCCTGCAAAAAGGTGAACCCAATCACAGTAAGATAAGCAAAATGAGAAGACAGAAAAACACACAGCAGATGAAGGAGCAGGATAAAAACCCACCAGACCTAACAAATGAAGAGGAAATAGGCAGTCTACCTGAAAAAGAGTTCAGAATAATGATAGTAAAGATGATCCAAAATCTTGGAAATAGAATGGACAAAATGCAAGAAGCAGTTAACAAGGACCTAGAAGAAATAAAGATGAAACAGACAATGATGAACAACACAATAAATGAAATGAAAAATACTCTAGATGGGATCAATAGCAGAATAAATGAGGCAGAAGAACGGATAAGTGACCTGGAAGATAAAATAGTGGAAATAACTACTGCAGAGCAGAATAAAGAAAAAAGAATGAAAAGAACTGAGGACAGTCTCAGAGACCTCTGGGACAACATTAAACGCACCAACATTCGAATTATAGGGGTTCCAGAAGAAGAAGAGAAAAAGAAAGGGACTGAGAAAATATTTGAAGAGATTATAGTTGAAAACTTCCCTAATATGGGAAAGGAAATCGTTAATCAAGTCCAGGAAGCACAGAGAGTCCCATACAGGATAAATTCAAGGAGAAATACGCCAAGACACATATTAATCAAACTGTCAAAAACTAAATACAAAGAAAGCATATTAAAAGCAGCAAGGGAAAAACAACAAATAACACACAAGGGAATCCCCATAAGGTTAACAGCTGATCTCTCAGCAGAAACTCTACAAGCCAGAAGGGAGTGGCAGGACATACTGAAAGTGATGAAGGAGAAAAACCTGCAACCAAGATTACTCTACCCAGCAAGGATCTCATTCAGATTTGATGGAGAAATTAAAACCTTTACAGACAAGCAAAAGCTGAGAGAGTTCAGCACCACCAAACCAGCTTTACAACAAATGCTAAAGGAACTTCTCTAGACAAAAACACAAGAGAAGGAAAAGTCCTATAATAACGAACCCAAAACAATTTAGAAAATGGGAATAGGAACATACATATCGATAATTACCTTAAATGTAAATGGACTAAATGCTCCCACCAAAAGACACAGATTGGCTGAATGGATACAAAAACAAGACCCATATATATGCTGTCTACAAGAGACCCACTTCAGACCTAGAGACACATACAGACTGAAAGTAAGGGGATGGAAAAAGATATTCCATGCAAATGGAAACCAAAAGAAAGCTGGAGTAGCAATTCTCATATCAGACAAAATAGACTTTAAAATAAGGACTATCAGAAGAGACAAAGAAGGACACTACATAATGATTAAGGGATCGATCCAAGAAGAAGATATAACAATTGTAAATATTTATGCACCCAACATAGGAGCACCTCAATACATAAGGCAAAAACTAGCAGCCATAAAAGGGGAAATCGACAGTAACACATTCATAGTAGGGGACTTCAACACCCCACTTTCACCAATGGACAGATCATCCAAAATGAAAATAAATAAGGAAACACAAGCTTTAAATGATACATTAAACAGGATGGACTTAATTGATATTTATAGGACACTCCATCCAAAAACAACAGAATACACATTTTTCTCAAGTGCTCATGGAACATTCTCCAGGATAGATCATATCTTGGGTCACAAATCAAGCCTTGGTAAATTTAAGAAAATTGAAATTATATCAAGTATCTTTTCCGACCACAACGCCATGAGATTAGATATCAATTATAGGAAAAGAGCAGTAAAAAATACAAACACATGGAGGCTAAACAATACACTACTTAGTAACGAAGTGATCACTGAAGAAATCAAAGAGGAAATTAAAAAATACCTAGAAACAAATGACAATGGAGATACAACGACCCAAAACCTATGGGATGCAGCAAAAGCAGTTCTAAGAGGGAAGTTTATAGCAATACAAGCCCACCTTAAGAAGCAGGAAACATCTCGAATAAACAACCTAACCTTGCACCTCAAGCAATTAGAGAAAGAAGAACAAAAAAACCCCAGAGTTAGCAGAAGGAAAGAAATCATAAAAATCAGATCAGAAATAAATGAAAAAGAAATGAAGGAAACAATAGCAAAGATCAATAAAACTAAAAGCTGGTTCTTTGAGAAGATTAACAAAATTGATAAACCATTAGCCAGACTCATCAAGAAAATAAGGGAGAAGACTCAAATCAATAGAATCAGAAATGAAAAAGGAGAAGTAACAACTGACACTGCAGAAATACAAAAAATCATGAGGGATTACTACAAGCAACTCTATGCCAATAAAATGGACAATCTGGAAGAAATGGACAAATTCTTAGAAATGCACAAACTGCCAAGACTGAATCAGGAAGAAATAGAAAATATGAACAGACCAATCACAAACACTGAAATTGAAACTGTGATTAAAAATCTTCCAACAAACAAAAGCCCAGGACCAGATGGCTTCACAGGCGAATTCTATCAAACATTTAGAGAAGAGCTAACACCTATTCTTCTCAAACTCTTCCAAAATATAGCAGAGGGAGGAACACTCCCAAACTCATTCTACGAGGCCACCATCACCTTGATACCAAAACCAGACAAGGATGTCACAAAGAAAGAAAACTACAGGCCAATATCACTGATGAACATAGATGCAAAAATCCTCAACAAAATACTAGCAAACAGAATCCAACAGCACATTAAAAGGATCATACACCATGATCAAGTGGGGTTTATTCCAGGAATGCAAGGATTCTTCAATATACGCAAATCTATCAATGTGATTAACCATATTAACAAATTGAAGGAGAAAAACCATATGATCATCTCAATAGATGCAGAGAAAGCTTTTGACAAAATTCAACACCCATTTATGATAAAAACCCTGCAGAAAGTAGGTGTAGAGGGAACTTTCCTCAATATAATAAAGGCCGTATATGACAAGCCCACAGCCAACATCATCCTCAATGGCGAAAAACTGAAAGCATTTCCACTAAGGTCAGGAACAAGACAAGGTTGCCCACTCTCACCACTCTTATTCAACATAGTTTTGGAAGTTTTAGCCACAGCAATCAGAGAAGAAAAGGAAATAAAAGGAATCCAAATCGGAAAAGAAGAAGTAAAGCTGTCACTGTTTGCAGATGACATGATACTATACATAGAGAATCCTAAAGATGCTACCAGAAAACTACTAGAGCTAATCAATGAATTTGGTAAAGTAGCAGGATACAAAATTAATGCACAGAAATCTCTGGCATTCCTATATACTAATGATGAAAAATCTGAAAGTGAAATCAAGAAAACACTCCCATTTACCATTGCAACAAAAAGAATAAAATATCTAGGAATAAACCTACCTAAGGAGACAAAAGACCTGTATGCAGAAAATTATAAGACACTGATGAAAGAAATTAAAGATGATACAAACAGATGGAGAGATATACCATGTTCTTGGATTGGAAGAATCAACATTGTGAAAATGACTCTACTTCCCAAAGCAATCTATAGATTCAATGCAATCCCTATCAAACTACCACTGGCATTTTTCACAGAACTAGAACAAAAAATTTCACAATTTGTATGGAAACACAAAAGACCCCGAATAGCCAAAGCAATCTTGAGAACAAAAAATGGAGCTGGAGGAATCAGGCTGCCTGACTTCAGACTATACTACAAAGCTACAGTAATCAAGACAGTATGGTACTGGCACAAAAACAGAAAGACAGATCAATGGAATAGGATAGAAAGCCCAGAGAAAAACCCATGCACGTATGGTCACCTTATCTTTGATAAAGGTGGCAGGAATATACAGTGGAGAAAGGACAGCCTCTTCAATAAGTGGTGCTGGGAAAATTGGACAGGTACATGTAAAAGTATGAGATTAGATCACTCCCTAACACCATACACAAAAATAAGCTCAAAATGGATTAAAGACCTAAATGTAAGGCCAGAAACTATCAAACTCTTAGAGGAAAACATAGGCAGAACACTCTATGACATAAATCACAGCAAGATCCTTCTTGACCCATCTCCTAGAGTAATGGAGATAAAAACAAAAATAAACAAATGGGACCTAATGAAACTTCAAAGCTTTTGCACAGCAAAGGAAACCATAAACAAGACCAAAAGACAACCCTCAGAATGGGAGAAAATATTTGCAAATGAATCAACTGACAAAGGATTAATCTCTAAAATTTACAGGCAGCTCATGCAGCTCAATAACAAAAAAATAAACAACCCAATCCAAAAATGGGCAGAAGACCTAAATAGACATTTCTCCAAAGAAGATATACAGACTGCCAACAAACACATGAAAGAATGCTCAACATCATTAATCATTAGAGAAATGCAAATCAAAACTACAATGAGATATCATCTCACACCAGTCAGAATGGCCATCATCAAAAAATCTAGAAACAATAAATGCTGGAGAGGGTGTGGAGAAAAGGGAACACTCTTGCACTGCTGGTGGGAATGTGAATTGGTTCAGCCACTATGGAGAACAGTATGGAGGTTCCTTAAAAAACTACAAATAGAACTACCATATGACCCAGCAATCCCACTACTAGGTATATACCCTGAGGAAACCAGAATTCAGAAAGAGTCATGTACCAAAATGTTCATTGCAGCTCTATTTACAATAGCCCGGAGATGGAAACAACCTAAGTGCCCGTCGTCGGATGAATGGATAAAGAAGATGTGGCACATATATACAATGGAATATTACTCAGCCATAAAAAGAAACGAAATTGAGCTATTTGTAATGAGGTGGATAGATCTAGAGTCTGTCATACAGAGTGAAGTAAGTCAGAAAGAGAAGGACAAATACCGTATGCTAACACATATATATGGAATTAAAAAAAAAAAAATGTTATGAAGAACCTAGGGGTAAAACAGGAATAAAGACAGAGACCTACTGGAGAACAGACTTGAGGATATGGGGAGGGGGAAGGGTGAGGTGTGTTAGGGCGAGAGAGAGACATGGACATATATATACTAACAAACGTAAGGTAGATAGCCAGTGGGAAGCAGCCGCATGGCACAGGGAAACCGGCTCGGTTCTTTGTGGCTGTCTGGAGGGGTGGGATAGGGAGGGTGAGAGGGAGGGAGACAGAGAGGGAAGGGATATGGGAACATATATATATGTATAACTGACTCACTCTGTTATAAAGCAGAAACTAACACACCATTGTAAAGCAATTATACCCCAATAAAGATGTTAAAAAAAAAAAAAAAAAAAAGCTTCCACATTGAAGCGCCCCTTTCTGGCACATGCCCAGGGATTGCTAACCCTCCCTGTAGATTAATAAAGCCCCTATCTCTTCTTGGGAGTTTTGAATTCAAACCTCCCAGTAGTCTACTGTATGTGAAGACCTTTTCCCTCCGCTTCAGCTGGTACTACAGTGTGGGAAGCTCTGGTTTTATGAATGAGGTGGGCAAAAAATGGCAAGCTACAGATGATTTCCCTCTTAGGTTCCTAAGAATTGAACACCATTCGTCGCCTAGGGCACTAATCGCCTTCCGAAGACGATTTGGGAATTGCATAGTATTGGCAACATGGCTGTGGAGCTAATCCTTAACATGCTAGTGTTCTGTTCAGTGTCTACCCGTGTTGAGCTTCTGGATGCAGCTTCCCCATGACAATGACTGAACGGCACCATAGTGAAGTTCTTCTCTAAAGTTCAGTGTTCTTCCTACCTCTAGCCCTGATGATGGAGGGAAGGGAGTGTGGGAAAGAAGTTTCAGTTCAATCCACCTTATCCTCCCACTCCCTCTACAGCTGACAACACTCCGTTTCACGTAGATACTTTGACCTTTAATCAGGTTATAGATGAATCTTGTGGTCTGAGAGCAATTCTATGCCGCTAAGATAAGCTATAGTATTTTGATATTACAGATTAATCTGAGCTGCTTACCGTGTACCTCACCTAGGTAGTAAGGATCATTATACAATTGTCCACTGCAATTTGAAAAGCTCTGAAAAAGGCATGTTTAATGCTATGGCCTTGTAAACAACAAACATGAAACAAGAAGAAAGGGAGGGAACAAAAGAAAGAAAATGAAGGTAGGAAGGGAAGAAAGAGAGAAAAGGATCACTTAACTCTAGAGAGTGAACGATTACTTCTGTACCTTTTTAAATGTTAAGTGGTGGATAGGTTAAAATAATTGGAATTTTGTGGTGTAATTATTTGCAGTAAACTGGTTAATATCCTGCATCTGTTGGTGGACTCATGCCATAATGATTCATTTTCCTATGAGGAAAAGGACCAGAGATCTATTAACTTTAGTCCCATTGGTGCAGCCTCCTTCCAAAGGGATTTGCATTGGTGAAGGGAAGAATTTTTTTCCTGAGGCATTCTGAAGACAAATGTGTTTTGGGCATTCATTGATTCCATTAAAAAGTGATGTTCTTTAGCTTCTGTGTCCCATGACTCCAGATTCAGCGGGCTGGATTTTGCTGAGTTGGTGGGTTTTAGCATTATGAGAGGGAAAGCACAGGAAGTGACTTTAGGGGAAAGGGATGCTGAAGGAGCGGGGG